>NC_133770.1:22535521-22585928 GCF_003597395.2 Chelonoidis abingdonii | reverse complement strand
TCTCCTCATAAGTCATGTGCTCCAGTCCCCTAATCATTTTTGTTGCCCTCCACTGGACTCTTCCCAATTTTTCCACATCCTTCTTATAGTATGGGGCTCAAAGCTGGACACAGTACTCCAGATGAGACCTCACCAATGTTGAATAGTGGGGAATGATCATGTCCCTCAATCTGCTGGCAATGCCCCTACTTGTACAGCCCAAAATGCCATTAGCCTTCTTGGCAACAAGGGCACATGGTCGACTCGTGTCCAGTTTCTCATCCACAGTAACCCCTAGGTCCTTCTGCAGAACTGCTGCCTAGCTGCTCGGTCGTTAGTCTGTAGTAGTGCATGGGATTCTTTCATTCTAAGTGCAAGACTCTGCACTTGTCCTTGTTGAACCTCATCAGATTTCTTTTGGCCCAGTCCTCTAATTTGTCTAGGTCCCTCTGTATGCTCTCCCTATACTTCAATATATCTACCACTCCTCCCAGTTTAGTGCCAGTTTAAACTTAGCATCACTAAGCTCACTCTCACCTTACACCGGGGCAGGTGGGAAATTCTGGAGGTAGGAAGGCAGCTATCGCACTTTTGCCAGCTGTACACCAGCGCAGATTCCTCCCCTACACAGGGAGAATTGTCCAGAGGAGATCTCCAGATGGTTAACGTTCATTTTGTGCTACACAAACAAAATAAACCTATCCAACCAAAGAGTTTGGCCAGTAATCTGACACTCCTGTCATTATGGTATCTAATGGTCTGTCTATGTGCTAGTTTAGGCCTTTGGACTGAGGCATAATGGCACTCTCATTTATGTTTTTCCCCATCATCAAATATATATATTTGATGATATACCTGGAATTTTTAGAATACCTAGTAAATGAGAGAGAGAGAGAGAGATGCTCCACAACTCTGTTATTTATATGATCTGGGAAAAATCCAACACTCTTCCATTCATGAAACCCTTGCACCTCTGGGGCTGGGGGTGATCTTTTCATTCATGCAAGTGTGTATTAGGAGGAGGGAATATCTTCAAAGAGAGAGGCTAATACATCCAAAAAGACCCTTAGGGATATGTTTTCAAAGAAGCACGTGAGCTCTCACACAATTTTAATGGGATGTCTGCACCCGTCTCCCCTGCAGGACTTTGAAAATGTGTTTGTTTACCAGAAGCTATATTTTCTTATATCCTGGTAATTAATTGTGTTTCAACAATTATTCAGGTGCTGTAAGTAAAAAGTAACTATGAATTTTAATTTTAAAATGCTGACATTTTTCATTTCCTGAAATGCATGTGCTTGCATGCAGCTGCCACCATGTTTCCAATTTGTCAGCCAAAATGCCAAGATAGGAAAGCACCTTTAAATTTCCACAGCAGTCTGAACATGAAGTGCTTGATCAGAGGAAGTCACCCTATCGAATTCAAAGGGTTTGGGATCAGGACCTGAACTATTACAGTGTAGCCATTTGCATGTATGTGTGTGTTTGCGTGTGTGTGTGTTTGTGTATGTGTGTTCATTTTAAACTTAATCAAGGAAGCGTTTCTTAGGATGTCACATTAGATGGTCACTATGTTCCCTTCTGATCTACATATCTATGAAGATAATTTATCGATACTTCTGAAGAGCACAGTATGATAATGCAAAACTAAATTTGATGTTTGAAGACCGATAGCTGCTCAATAGGAAGAGTAAATGAAATCTGATTAGTAGTACATTTCTACCTCGATATATCACTGTCCTCGGGAGCCAAAAAATCTTACCGTGTTATAGGTGAAACCGCATTATATCGAACTTGCTGTGATGCGCAGGAGTGCGCATCCCTGCCCCTCCCCGCCCCCCAGAGCACTGCTTTCCCGCGTTATATCCAAATTCATGTTATATTGGGCCGCGTTATATCAGGGTAGAGGTGTAATTATTTGCTCATTTTAAGTTTATTTTCTTTTTCATCAGAAAGTTAATATTATGGCCAAGGTGGATTTGAGATAACAAAGTGCCTCATTTTTATTTTCTTCAGTTTTATAATATTGTAACTCCACTGACTTCAGTTGAGCAGCTCCTGTTTCTACTGGTATGTTTAAGATCAGAATCCAGTCCAATATTTGAAGAATTTTGGCAAAATTTAGGATGATTTTTCCTTATCTTGTCATCTTTTATGTGCACTAACTATGCTGTGTAAGTAATAGGTCAGATTCACTGGTATTTTTCTGGTATTTCTATTCAATGATATATCTGGAATATCAAGAACATCGAGAACATAATACTAAGCTGATGATCCCTGACAAAGTTCAGATTTATTTTCACGAAAAAGAGACTTGCAAGGTGCCTAACACTTTCCTTTTCAATAGCATGACATTGACAACTTTCTCTTCAGCGTATTGACTGTACAAATATTGCAACAAACTGTGGATTAAATTTGAAAATCTTTGAAAGTAATTTAGTTGCTTGACGCTAAGGCCCAGATCAACATAAGAACATAAGAATAGCCATTCTGGGTCAGATCGAAGATCCCTCTAGCCCAGTATCCTGTCTTCCAAAAGTGGCTAATGCCAGGTGCCCCAAGGAGAATGAACAGAACAGGTAGTCATCAAGTGATCCATCCTCTGTCACCCATTCCTAGCTTCTGGCAAGCAGAGGCTAGGGACACCATCCCTGTCCATCCTGGCTAATAGCCACTGATGGACTTATCCTCCAAGAATTTATCCAGTTCTTTTTTGAACCCTGTTATAGTCTTGGCCTTCACAACATCTTCTGGCAATGAGTTCCACAGGTTGACTGTGCATTTTGTGAAAAAATATTTCCCTTTGTTTGTTTTAAACCTGCTGCCTATTAATTTCATGTGGTGGCCCTTAGTTCTTGTGTTATGAGAAGGAGTAAATAACACTTCCTTATTTACTTTGTCCACACCAGTCTTTACATTATAGACCTCTGTCACATCCCCCCTTAGTCATTCCTTTTCCAAGCTGAAAAGTTCCAGTCTTATTAATCTCTCCTCGTACGGCAGCCATTCCATACCCCTGATCATTTTTGTTACTCTTTTCTGAATCTTTTCCAAGTCCAATATATCTTTTTTGAGATGGAGTGGCCACATCTGCATGTAATATTCAAGATATGAGCGTACCAATTTTCTGTTTTATTATCTAACCCTTTCTTAATGATTCTCAACATTCTGATCACTTTTTTGACTGTCGTTGCACATTGAGTGGATGATTTCAGAGCACTAGCCCCAATGACTCAACGATCTTTCATGAGTGGTAACAGCTAATTTAGACCCCATCATTTTATATGTATAGTTGGGATTATGTTTTCCAATGTGCATAACTTTGCATTTATTAACATTTAATTTCATCTGCCATTTTGTTGCCCACTCACCTAGTTTTGAGAGATCATTTTGTAGCTCTTCGCAGTCTGCCTGGGAATTAACTATCTTGAGTAGCTTTGTATCATCTGCAGATTTTGCCACAAAGATATTAGGTGCTTAACCCCCAGACTTTGGGACTTAAGATGTCACTGCTGTCCACAAAACTCCTGCTTGGCTACCAGCTAACCCTGTTGGTGCCTAAACACACTTGGCACCTAAGTTTTCAGGGTAATAGTTCCCTAGGTGCCTAGGTTTCTGCCTGTGGGCACACTGCTGCCTCACTCAACGCATCTGGATACCTGTCTCCTGCCTATGGCCCAGAGAAATCCATGAATCAGAGAAAGACAGGCATTCCATTCTGTGTAAATAAGTAGAGTCATTGGAGAAGGCGGACTGGACCTTGGGTCTCCCACATTCTAGGTGAGTGCTAAAATTTATAAGATCACCATCACCACCTCCTTTTTTGTGGATTGAGGCAGGGAACTAACTAACACTCACAAAAAGCAATTTAGGCACCTAACCTGCCCAACTTCAGACAATGTGGTTCCCAGATGTGGATCACTAGCAAAGACAAGGCATCTACCTCCAGCCTGGACTTAGGTATATAACAATATAAGAATAGTCATACTGGGTCAGACCAATGGTCCATCTAGCCTAGTATCCTGTGGCTAGATGCCAGATGCTTCAGAGGGAATGAACAGAACAGGGTAATATATTAAGTGATCCATTTTCTGTCATCCACTCCCACTTCTGGCAGTCAGAGGTTAAGGGACACCCAGAGCATGAGGTGTCAAAATGCTCTAAGTGCATTAAGTCGGCGGACTGTGTCCACAGTACTGAAGCTAGCATCGACTTCCAGAGCATTGCACTGTGGGTAGCTGTAGGTAGCTATCCCACAGTCTCTGCTGCCCATTGGAATTCTGGGTTGAGATCCCAATGCCTGATGGGGCAAAAACAGTGTTGCTGGTGGTTTTGGGTACATGTCGTCAGCCCCTCCCGCCCCCCATGAAAGCAACGGCAGACAATGGTTTTGTGCCTTTTTTCCTGGGTTACCTGAGCAGACATCATACCACGGCAAGCATGGTGCCCACTCAGCTCACTGTCACCATATGTCTCCTGGGTGCTGGCAAATGTGGGACTGCATTGCTACACAGCAGCAGCTCATTGCCTTTTGTCAGCAGATGGTGCATTAGGATTGGTAGCCATTGTCATTGTACTCCTGGTTGCTCTTTTAGCCGACCTTGGTGAGGTTGGTCAGGGGCAGCTGGGCAGACATGGGAGTGACTCAGCCAGGTCATTTCCATTTTCTTCCGAGCACCCAGGAGATGACGGTGGCTAGCAGTCATACTGCACCATCTTCTGACGAGCAGCCAGGACATGATAGCTAGCAGTCGTAATGCAGCATCTTCTGCTGAGCACCCAGGAGATGACGATGGCTAGCAGTCGTACTGCACAGTCTGCTGCAAACCTAAAATGTAAAAGATAGATGGAGTGGATCAAAACAACAAATTGACCCAATTTGTTTTGTGAAATCAACAGCCTGCTAAAAACAGGGTTTTGAGTTTAATCCTTGAGGGGGCTATTCTGTGTGACAGTTGTATGTGTTTCTCCTTGATGCAAAGCCACCCCTTTTGTTGATTTTAATTCCCTGTAAGCCATGTCATCAGTCACCCCTTCCTCCGTCAGAGCAATGGCAGACAATTGTTTCGCACCTTTTTTTAGTGCAGAACCAGAAGCTGCAAAAGCAAAACCAGGGCGAGGAGGTGACGGCAGTGTGGTGACGAGAGTGATGAGGACGTAGACATGGACATAGACTTCTCACAAAGTACAGTTCGGGCAGTGTGCCCCAGCAGTGTGCACATCATGCTGATGAGCTCTGCGTGATCACCTGTGCTGATCAGCTCGCCACGTTGGCCAAACAAGAAATTAAATTCAAAAGTGCTCGAGCCTTTTCCTGTCTACCTGGCCAGTGCATCTGAGTTGAGAGCGCTGTCCAGAGCGGTCACAATGGAGCACTCTGGGATATTTCCCAGAGGCCAATACTATCGAATTGTGTCCACACTATCTCAAATTCGACCTGGCAAGGTCAATATCAGTGTTAATCCCCTCGTCGGAAGTGGAGTAAAAAAATTATTTAAAGAGCCCTTTAATTTGAAAAAAAGGGCTTCGTTATGTGGATGGGTCCAGGCTTAAATCGAGGTAACGCTGCTAAATTCGACCTAAAATAGTGTAGACCAGGCCTAAGGGTATGTCTACACAGCAGTTAAATACCCACAGCTGGCCCAGGTCAGCTGACATGGTCTCATGGGGTTTGGGCTGTGAGGTTATATGCAGTGTAGACAGGCTCAGGCTGGAGCCCAATTTCTGGGACCATCCCCACTTGCAGGGTCCTTGAGCCTGGGCTCCCACCGGAGTGTGAATGTCTACACCACAATTTTATAGTCCCACAGCCCAAGCCTCGCAAGCCTGTGTCAGCTGATCTGAGCCAGCTGTGAGTGTTTAATTGCTGTGTAGACATACCAAAGGGGCAGATCCTCAGCTGCTTTGTCCTAGGCCCACTGAAGTCAAAATTTATGGTCATAGGTCCATCCATCTCCCACTGAAGTGCATGCAGAGTATTGACCCAGAGTATATGGGTATATATAAACACACACACACACACTCTCAAGATATAAAAACCTGACACTTGGAGAAATATATTTAGGGCTGGCTGCACCAACCCATCCAGTGGACACAGGGGCTCAGAGAAAGCCAGTTCTGATCCAGTGCTGCCTAGCTCCAGCATAAATTAGAGCCTCACAGGAAGCCCCTCAAGGATGACGCATCAATGCAGGATGAGGAAGCTGCCTACCCGTCTCATCCCTGCTGCGCTGCCTCCCTTACTTTGTGCTGAGTTGGGGAGGGGCAGTTGATGCAGGTGGAGAGTTCCCGTACACAGGGCTTCTGTGTCACTTATCTGGTACTAAACGGATTTAGCAGACTGGATATTCTGGGCTTTCTGGCACATCCTGCAATCCCTTTTACAGTGAAGAACAACAATGCCCACCAATAGTGGAAATAATCAATGCTTTCTTCAGGAAAGCATATCTACCAAGCTCGTTGAAAAATGCAGTTGTTTGCCCAGTCCTCAGGACTTGACCCTGCAGAGCTTTTGAATTACCATGCCATCCTCAATCTTCCATTCTTGGGAAAGAGCATTGAGAAAATAGTAACCGCCAGGCTTCAATTATGTGTGACATCAGCCAGTAAGCTGGATACCTCACCATCAGCATTCACACTAAGGAGGAGCACAGAGACAGCTCTAGTGGCACTTAAAGCTGACCAGTTGGTGGCCACTGGCACAGGCAGAATCTTCATGTTCACACTGCTGGACCTTGCTGCAGCCTTTGACCCAGTGGACTGCAAGCTACTGCTTACACACCTGTATAGACCAGGAATAGACAGCCCAGCGTACAGCTGCTCCAATCATTCCTCTCCAGCAGAACTCAGAGAGTAGTGATGGATAACTGCTCTTGCTCTCCAAAGGCCCTTACCTGCAGGGTCCCACAGGGATCAATGCTGTCTCTTCTCCTTTTCAATATAGTAGACCCCTGGGGGAGAGAGATGCCATAGGCTCAGCTGCCAACAGCATGTCAATGACCCTCAACTATCTCCCTCATTTTCAGTTGGTGCAACCTCTGGCACTACTAAAATGTCAGAATGCCTACAGGAAATCAGCTCTCGGATGACAAGAAGCTGCCTCAAGATTAATACAGGCAAAAGCAAAGTGATGCTGGTCAGAAAGGGAATCACTTTGAAGAAGTAGCTGAGATGCCTCCACCTTCCATTGAAGTCAGGCAGTCACCATTCAACAAAGTGGTGTAAAGTCTCAGGTTCCAGTTTGATCTCTCACTAATCTTGGATAGCATCAGCATCTAAAAATCACCTCCAGGTTTCTGGGTAGCTTCCTCCTGGACAAGGACCTGGCCACAGTGATCCTTGCAGTAGTCACATTCCGGCTGGAGTACTGTAATTCACTGTATCTGAAGCTAAATATGAAGATGCAGGTGGTACAGAATGCAGCTGTCTGTCTTGTCCGTGGATTAGGGCTGCTTCAGGCCCATCCTAAAGGCCCTCCGCTGGCTTCCGGTCCTCTTCTGATTCCGTTTAAGACCTTGGTTTCTAGTTTTCAGAGCAACAAATTGACCAAACCTCAGTTACTCTGAAGATTGAGTTTTGATGTATGAACCACCACAATATCGCACTCCAGCAGGACAGCAAAGATCTCAAATTCCAGAGTGAAATTCATGAGAGCTGGGTAAAGTATCCTCAGTTGTGGGGGACTGGTGATATTGCAGATTTCTAGAGGAGAAAATTGAATCCAGAGTCTCACCGGTTTTAGGAAATGCTGCAAAATCTTCTTCTTCGAAAAAGCGTAAGAATGATACTCACAAGACTTATTCCACTCCTACCCAGTGAGATCGAACCAAAGAACAAAAGAGAGGAATAAATAAAATGTAAATAATAAATGAACTCTACCTGAAACAGAGATTTTAGATACAAGTGCTAATCAATAAATTCCGCTGCTGATCTTGCTGTGATTGTTTTTATGCAGAAGGTGCTCAGATACTATAGTGATGGTAGCAGTATATAAACCTTAAATTGATTATGGGTCTACTCACATACTTAAGGCTATGCAAATACTTAAGTATGTTGCTGAATTAAAGCCTTAGTTACTTTAATAGTTCTATAGATTTCCATGGGGGTACTTGAGTGAATAAGGAACAGACCATATATGTAGCCAAACTATTTCACCCTGCCTCTCATATGATGAGTTGTAAAGGTGTAACACCACCAGCCCTGTGAAAAAAATGGAAGTTTATATTTCTCAGTTTATGCTCTGTACTGCTGATACTGCATTTTTGTAAAAAAGAGAGCATGTTTCTGCCATGTTAACATCATCCATGTCTCACTGGTGTCAGAGGGGTAATCTTTAGAGATCTCATGACCTTTAATATCATGACACAAATGCTTGCTGCATGTACTTGTGGTTTCGCATCTGACAAGGCAATCTGGGATTAAATCAATAGTAGGGTATCTAATTTCAACTGGCTCACGATGTTTAGCTGTTGTGCTGATCTTACCTATTTGTTCTTTCTTTCTGAATTATGTGCAGCTTTTCAAACAAAAATGCTTAGCAGTTGTAAAAAAAAAAAATCTCAAAACCTTCACAATATTTTTCCTGAATTATCAGTGTCTGCAAACAATGAAACTTGGATGTTGATTTTTTGTTTTAATTTTGCATGGTTAATTAACTAGCACTGGACCTCCCATCCTGTTCTGCTTTGATTTTTATGTTCAAGGTGCAGACTGGGATGGAATATTTAGATTTTTTTTGTGCTCTTTTGGAAGTGAAAATTGGTTGCAAAATTTCACCACCCACATGATGTACCGATCTAACAGTTGTTTTGGTGGAGTATAGCCAGCTCTCCTATACATTTAACTTCATTTAGTCAAAGTGCTGTATGAACTTTAACTAAATATTACTCATTTATGAGTGATATAGTGCCATGAACCACACACAATCTCATTCCAACAGTGCTTAATTTTGCTACATGTGAACAGAGGTGTCTGTACTTTTCCAGCCTTAGCTCTGCTTTCCTTCCAACAACTAAACTAGCTTAATTAAATTACAACAAATATATTTTGCTTCATCAATCTGCCTATATAAAACTAGGCAAAATTGCTTTTCTAGAACTGTTGGGCTGTTGTTGGGTGTTTTTTGTTTGTTTTTGGTTAGAATCTTGAGGGAGGTTCACCAGCTGTTGTAATGAGTCTTTCTGTGCTATAATATGTACAGAATGAGGTAATCAGCCCATGACCAACCATTTTATAAACCCAAATGCAAACAATCAGAAGTTTTCCATCCACTGCATGTTCTGCTAACCAGGAGATTTGTGGAGGAGTGGTGGTGCTGGGAAGATTCCCAGAGCTACTGCAGAAATGACACAACACGATTACTCTGCATGGTCAGTAGAGCCTTGATGCTTCGTACACTTTGAAGTAGATCTTAAGCACCTGTAAGTAGATCTATAAACCTTTTCCTCTGAAGTATATTGCCATGGGAAAGAGCTCTATAGCTGTGACTTTGGGAGCACCATCACTCCCACTGCACTGTGAAGGATATCCGCATGAATACTAAACTGGCAGGTTGAAATTGGAATTGTATGGTTCACAGCATTTCACTTTAGAGAGACTAAAAGGCCTTCCTTTCTCTGTATAGTCTTTTTAATTTTCTTCTGTGACGTATCACTTGGCCTTTTGTTAACTAGGGGCTTTTAGGTTGCTGGAAATAAAATATCAAATTAAGTTCAAATAGCTGGGTTTTTATCCTGGCAGCTGCAGCAGGCTGCCTCTCACCTGGAATCTCTCTTAACTTGACACTTAAAAAAACAAGACCAACCCATTATAATTTTCCCCAATTACCTGCTTTTACGCTTCACGGGCCAGACTGGTCAAGCGGGCTTGAGTGGTCAAGCGGACAAAGCATATCCCTGTGCATTGGGCAGGCATACTCCCATTCGAGAGTACTAGAACTGCTTCCTCTAAGCACCATTGCCCATCCAACCATGAAAAAAGAGTGAGGTGAGAATGACACCCACATCCCCTGCACCCATTGGCACAGGGGGAGCCCATATTACGCCAGTTACACAGATAGCAGAGCCGCTACCATAGCATGTGCTTCCTAAAATGAATTCCAGCTAAATCATTCAGAATTCCTCTGATATGTTCCTGGTATAGCACAGCTCTTCTGGGTTCCTTCCATACTCTAGCTGCAAATCCTGAAGGGGAAGGTTCTGTGCAAAATACACACTGTACTGGTGGGGGAACTTCCAAAAGATAAGGATTTGGTTCAAACCTCTTGAGTTTGCAAACTTTGGGCTGGAATTGTCACTAGAAACTGGCTGTCATTTTCTATTGGTGTTTTGACATTTCCACTTCCAGACCCAGCTGGAAACCAGAAGCTGAAATTCAGCTGAGCATTTCAGAACCTTTACAAATGTTTCCAATAAGTTTTAGAAATGAGCAAAGTTTTGGAGAGGGCAGTGGGGCCCTTTATTAATATTTTGTTGCTGTTGTTAAACCGTTTGTTCATCCATTATACAGTGTATTTATTTGTGTCTGCATTATATTGATTAATGTTGTCCAGAAAGCAAGTATGAAAAATCAGAACACTTTTTTCTTCGGGGGAGGGGAGATAGTTGCATATATAAGACAAAGTCCCTAATATCAGGAGGGTCCTGATAATGTCAGAATGTCTGATCATCCTATGTAAAAGAGAGACTACACTTATCAAGTTGTATTTTTGGAGTCTGTTGTGTTAATCAGTTAATATCTGTGTATCACTCAACGTTGTGAACAGCTGTGGTCTCAGTCCAGCAAAGCAATTCAGCACATGCATAATTTTAAGCATATGAGTAGTCCCATACAAATGGATGTGATTATTTACGTGCTTACAGTTAATGGTGTATAAGTGGCTGCAGGACTCAGGCCTGTATGAATACTAAATGTATATTGTCTATCATACTATATCATTATTTCAGTAGAACTGGGCCAAATCACTGATGTCTTTACTCCATTTTTACTTGGTTACATTTTCAACCTTTGAGACCAATTGAGTCTGATAACCTGCCACACAATTTGGGGGCTTTCTCATTGTCATATGAATATACCCCATGGGAAATTTAGCTGATTCTGTTTTTAAAAGGAAATTAATCTTGTTCAGAAAATGAAGCAAATTCTTCTCTGCATCCTCTTTAATTTCCACAAGTTTTTTTATGCTTAAGAAGTTGAATTCAGCCTCTCTCTTCCTTTCCTTTTTCTAATCACGCCATCAATTCTTATGTATCGAGACTTAAGCTCCTCTCCTATACCTTCCCCAAAAAAGTATCTCCTCTTCAGATTGAGTTTATAGCACAAGAATCTTCTTCTCAACTTAACCTTTTAATTTCAGCAGTTCCATTAACTCTTATGCTTGTTACACTTTTGATTTCTGGTCAAAATTTCAGTTGTGTTTTCTCTTACCTCTCCTGTTTATTACATGGTACATGCATGCTGATGATTTAGCAAGATGCTGTCAGGCATGCGTCAGTCAGTTTACATGCTTTGAAGTGCTTGTTCTCCAGAGTCCTCCACTGACAGACCAGTTTCTTTTGCTTTAATCACTACAGTATGGATTTCTGTTCTGCAGTGAAACTAATTGGAATAGCATTGCAGTTCTAGCGATCAGTTTGTTACATGGTGTAACGAGGTTGCCACTCACCACTGGTTTGCTTCCTTGTGTCTAGGTCTGGGCAAATAGTTCTCACTGCATTGGGTGCCCCCTGGCTGTTTGTTGCTCACTCTGTGGTAATCTTTCTTGTAGTAATTTGGCTCTCTGGCCAGGCCACCACCTCTTCCCGGATTACAAAGTCCAACAGGACCACTTTCCAAATGCTTTCTCTAGACAGTGTTCAGCCCCAGCTTGGGCCTCTGTGCTACTATACAGGTGGCTGGCAGGTGAACCTAGGACTGCCTGCAACACTAGGTTCCAGCCAAGGGATCCTATCACCAATAGCCCAGATCCTCATTCCCTGTCCCTGTTGCTGTTTCCCTGGACCTCTTCTTACCAAGTTTGAGAACCACTGCTCTAGATCATGATTGTCTCTTCTGACCTTAAAGTGTAAAGGTCTGAGTCTGTTTGTCTCTGCCTGTTATGTGTATTAGTAGCTGGCATTATGTGAGGCTTCTGAATTTTATGTCAATTAAAGTACTCCCCCATTATGCTTGGAATGTTCTCCAGGAATAGGACCTGTAAGACCACTATTCTCTCCTCCTCCAAATACCTCCTCAGTACCAACCTTTGCCTTGATAACTATAAGCATTAGTCAGTTAGGGGTGGCTGGGCTCGGGGCAGATAGGTATAGCTCACTTTTAGAGTTCTTCCTTTATATTTAAACATATAAATGCATTTAAGAATGTATATTTTTGATTGTATTCTTCCCCACCCTTCCTATGTCACTTGTCTTCTAAGCTGTAATTTTTTTTCTGGTCAGGGTTCTAACTTCATAGCATGTAACACAATGGGGCCCTTATTCAAATTGGGAGCCTCTGACCATTACTATAATAGAAATCTTTTACTATTATTAATAACAATAATAAGGATAATAAATAAAAATGGTTAAAATCAATAACAATCTTATCCTTTCACCTGAATTATGCTGGAAATGGAAAATACAATGGGGCCTGTTTTCACGTGTGTCTTCTTCAGTGGAATGTCCAAATCCCACATTTGGATGCCAAAATCAGTGCTAAGTGCTCACATTTTGATACCCATAGTCATATAGTTCCTAGTCCTCCACATGTCCCGTGTTTAGCACTGTGATAATACCTGAATAATTGCATACTCATATTTCATGCAAAAGCTTAGATCAAAGCTAACCCATCTAAGGCAGAAAGATAGTTTGGTCTACAGAACTGATCATTCAAGGTTTTGCTACCTTTAGGCTGCTGTTACTGTGAGAGATAGCATATAGTGTTCTGAGCTTTAAAAAGCAGCTAAATATATCACTGGTGATGCTGGATACTCTTAATATGTGATCCAGTCAGTTTTGAGCTGTGTAGCTAGGTTTTGTTATCAAATGCTGCAATTAGAAATTGGTGGTGTATTATATTTACATGCTTAACGAGTAGCTGAGACCATTCAAAAACAAACTCTTTATGTGGGCATCCTTCATGCCAGAAACTCCCGTTCAAAATAAATATCGCTGTGGCTGTGAATACTCTGTGGCTGTGAATTCAAACAAAATTCAGGCTAATAATTGAATCTCAAATTAAAAATAAATGTTCAAAAATAAAACTATTTTGACAAAGGTGGTAATAAAATAATGCTAATATTTAATTCCTTAGTAATCTAACATGGGATCAGAATGGGACAACTGCTGCATCCAATCACAGCCCACTCATAAGAAGTATCTACCCAGGTACCATAATATTCATGGCAGCGTTATTGAGGGGACATGATCAACATAAAAGTCACCCTCTGCCTGAAAATGGGTTACCTACTATTGTTACTAGTAACAGCTAAGGTGAGAAAGTATAGCCTTGTGTTTAAGGTGCTAGAGTGGGACTTAGAAGAATTGTTATTTCTTAATTCAGGTTTCATTCATTTCTTTCAGAGAGAAAGGAAGATTTTGTGGTTAAGGGATTCAGGAGATCACGATTCAGTTCCCAGCTCTTCACCTCCATCTCCACAAATGTGACTGCCTGTGCATCCTTAGGCATGTCGCTTAGATTCTCTGTGCCACCTTTCCCTATTTGTCAAATGGAGATATTTGCTTTATCACACCTTTTTTTTGTCTTGTCTGCTTAAATTGGAAACTGGTCATGGCAAGGATGTTCTCTTCAGTGTATGCACAGCACCTAGCACAAAGGGGCCTGGTGTATTAATTTAGATTAAATAAATGGGCTAAAGGTGTTAACATAATTCAGGTACTGTTCAGCACTAAACAGTGTTAAGCAAGGTTTGGCATTTGGAATATAGAGACTTTAGCCTGCTTAAAACTATGGCAAGCACACTATTAAAAATCATTTAAACTTTTTATTAAAGCTATAGTAAAGAAGCAAAAACAGTTTAAACACTTGAAATGTAAAGTATTAAGTAAGGCATTTATTTTTGTAACATTTCTTGTTCCAATTTTCTTTATCTGGAGAGAGTTTTAGAAGGAAATCTTCCCTGTTTGACAGTCTCTTCGATGGTATTAAAGATGGTAATAACTGTTCTTTTGGGGAAAAGAGAAGCTAGTTGAGATGGGCTGGAGCTGCTGCTGTTTGTTTGATCTCATTTTATCTTATGTGGTGTTTGGGATTCTGCTGGAGCTAGTAGGGGTGGCAATGCTGTCTGGATCCCTTTTTTGCCCCTGTCTGGTCAGGACAATTCTCAAGATCAGGATAATGAAGGCCCATGGTCTGAAGAAATGGTGGGAGCAATAGCCATCATGGTGAAGCTCACGCCAGTAGCCTCCATCTTTTTTTTAAAATGTTTTCCCCCCCCAATTTATTTCTTTGACCCCAAAGAGTTGTGATGGGTGAAAGAGCCCATCCCCTTATTATTTGTTTATTAATTAGGCTTACTTTTTTATATACTAGCTTTGGTTTACTGATTTTTGAACTTTACATATTTTTGTTTACAAGCATGATTTTAACACAGTCCTTGAGTTATGGCAGTAGGCCTTTTTGTTCAGACTAATTCTATTTTTATCTCTTTTTTGTACTTTTTTATTAGCATGTGTTACAGGTTATTGTGACATTTTATGAACTTTCACATACTTTTTTACAGCTGAGCTCACAATGAGAGTAAATTTGTAGGCCCAATTATTATAATGGGCCCCAAACTCATCTGGGGCCAGCAAGTGCTCCTGTAAGACAAATAATTTTGATAGTGATAGAGCAGAAAAAGATCAGGGAGGAAAATATTTTATTTTATTTTAAATTTTGCCCATTTGTCAATCCCTGTTCTCCCTGTATTATCAGTTTCCCTATTGTCTGTATGGGTCATTCACACAGCGGGGAAGGGTGAGAAGAATATGTGAAACATTGAAAAATCTGATGGGGGAAGAACAAAAACTAACAGCAGGGCTCAGGAGCTAGTGTAGTACCTGAAACTATTTTAACTATTTCTTTTTGTTAGCTAGACTTCAAGTTAGATTCCCTTTTCCTTTCAATTTGTTTGTATTAAAGGCAGTGGCTCTTTTGATATATGGTGAGTAGGAGTTGGTGTGCTTTTTCATCTGTGCTAAGTTTCACACACTTTTGTTTGAGCATCTCGCTGAGGACTGTCTTTGAGTGGTGACCCAAGTGGAGAGGGTAGTTTTTGAGGCGAAGGTTGATAAAGACTGAGAAAGCCAAGAGCAGCATAGTACAGTTAGATAGGTTTTACCCATTTCCTTTCTCGGGATGAACAGCGCCTGGTGCTCCCATCCACTTCTAGAGCCAATGCAATACCGAAAGTGACAAGGCCCCGGAGGGAGTTGACTGTCACAGTGACCAGGGAAGCTCTAGTTCTGACTCTCCTCATGCCCAGGGTGATCTGAGACCTATGTTTCCCCGGAGGACATCTTTGCTCTTCCCTTTTTGCATGCACCCCACCTGTTGGGACTGTCTCTATTGAGGGACGTCGTTACACTGGAGGAAGAGACTATTCCAAGGATATAGTCGTTCCCCCATCCCACCTGCCAGCCTTGAGGCACAACCATTGGTACCATTGGTTCCACTGGAGATAAGGGATCTGGCTTTCTCTTTCTCTTTCCTGGGGATGCCAGTAACAATAGTTGCCTCAAGATTCGATATGAGGAAAGGGATCCCCACCTGAACCTTCTCTGGTTTTGTCCACCAGACAAGAGAATTTAAAATTTTGGGAGGAATTATTACCTTGCCATTTAAGATGCCCTTCTCTGGTGAGTACACAGAGAGAACCCAGGCTTGTAGCAGCAAAGATGAAGCCTAGTGAATGGCATCATGTGTGTGCATGAGGTCAGGTGTTAGGGGAGAGAGAGACAGTTTCTGATAGTGACCTAATATATGAGAGTGCTCAAGTCTTGAAGTCTTACAAGAGGTAGATATGCTTTTGCTGTGGTTAAGTCCAACATCACCCCTATAAAATATATGAGGGTCAATGTGGATTTTCATGATTGACACAGACCACCCAGAGAAGGCAGAATGCTGAGCAGAACACTGGTTGCCATCAATCACCTAGGTAAAAGAACACTGTAAATTCTTGTCTTTTCTTTCAAGATACAAACCTTTAAAAAATCCTGGGTGCTGTGGTTAGACCAAAGAGGAAGACTCTGATTTGATTATAGTCTTGATCAAAGAGGAACTTTCTGTGGGCTGGGTGAACATCTGTGTTAAAATATGCATCTTTCATGCTGAGATCAGCAAACCATGTGTCCTCTAATGAGGGAAATATTAATGCCGAGAATATCATGCTGAATTTTGGGTTTTGAATGAACCTGTTCAGCTGCCTCAGATCAAGAATTGGCCTGATTGGTATGCTGGTGTATGGATCTGCTGAAGCTCTCAGTCAACCACACATGAACATCCCCCCATTGCCGGTCCTTCTATCACAGCACAGGCAGGTTCAAGCCATCTGGTCTGGGACTGCTGCAACTCAGAGCCTATTATTTGGATGGGCATCACAAATAGAGCACTTGTATTCCAAAAGGGTGTAATCCATCCTTAATGAAAACAGAAAAGACTCTGCAAGGAGTTGTTACTCAGGGAAATGGAAGCATTTCTCCTCTTGGGCTCACCAGCACAACCAGTCTTCAGAATCCTCTGGGATCCATACTGTCTTAGAGTATCTACTTACTCTTAAATCTTTGGGTCTCATGCTCAGTTCTCTGGAACTGCATTTAGTAGTAATCTGTGCTTTCCATCCTCTGGTGGATAACCATTCTATTGTCACTCATCCTGTCATAACTAGATTACTGAAAGGGGTTCTCAGGTGCTTTCCACCATAGATGAAGTTTGCACTTCAGTGAGACCTCCAATTTTGTTGTATCATCTGTCACTAAACCCCCTTTGAGCCTCTAGCCACATGCTCTATGGCCCATCTGTCCACGAAGGTGGCCTTTCTAATAGCTATAACGTCAGCCAGAAGGGTCAGTGTTCTGGGAGCGCTCACAGCGGACCGACCGTATACTACCTTCTATAAAGCAAAGGTCTCATTAAGAGCCCCTCTACATTTATTCTTAAAATAGTTTCTGAGTTTCTTATCTGTCAGGCAATCTACACAAATGTCTATTTTTGGAAGGTCGTGGGGAAAGAGGAATTTGTTACCCAGGTTACCTAAACCAAGGAACTGTATTTGAGGGGATTAAACTTGATAAAAACCTGTTTTCAACTACTTTCTGCACATGGCTAGTCACCCACCTGTCATTTCCCCTGGAGTGTGATTATGACATAAAGTCACCGGCTAATTAATTCACTGGTCAGCTAGATGAATTTTTGGTGACTGCTGCTAACTTGCAAACTGCTATTGAGAATACAGCAGAGCTGATACTGGGAACCACTTGGCCTCACTACTGTCATTAAGGGGCTGCTGCAACAGTGGAGCTTCCAGGCCATCCAGACATGGCTGGCCTGTACTCGAAAACTTAGCCATGCCTGAATTGTGATTGTTAGCAATCATCTCAGCTGTACAGGGGCTGAACACCATTTAAGTGCAGACATGGACCAAACCATGTACAGTACCAACAATTAAACAATGGGAGGTGTTACACTCACATCAGCTCCAGGAGCGTCCAAGTTGAAAATTTTAACCTAATGTTGCCTTGATATTTTCACAAGAAGAGGAGTATTAACTTTAGACTCTGGCTAAATTCTAAATCAGGTAATTACATTTTGCCTCCCTACATTGTCCTACAGTCCCAGTTGCAAGCTGTGGTATAATGGGGGAGTTCCATTCAAAACCATTGAGCAGTATTGGACTTCTTGTCCAAACATTTGTGTGATGCTTTTCAACCCAGTGATGCACAATGAGTTTTTATACCTGTATAATATAGTATTACATATTATATTTTGGCAGGGGACTATGAAAGATACATATGCAGATATAAATAAAATATTTATTTTATAGTCCCATGTAAACAATTATATACCTGCTGCAACACTTTTACATATTTTATATATATATTCGAGTGTGTGTATATATATTATATAGTTATGATTGATGAAGGATATACAGTGCTTTGGAATCCTTCTGTGTCAACAGTGCTATGTAAATGCAAGAGAAGTCAATCGTTAGATCTTCTTCTGATGCACATGTGTAATTTATGTTGTTGTTAATGGCAGTTACATACCTACTCCCTGAGTAATATATTCTATGCCATGTAGCACTGTATATTCTACATTACATTACACTCCACCAGTTCTGTCTCCTGAGTTCTTCCATTAAATAATTCAGATTATAGAAGAAAATTTGATCCTGCTCTTTACACTCTGAAAGAATTAAAAAAGGCATTATAAATACTATGTGTTTTCCAAATCTTCTCTTGGCTATCTCTATGAAGAAAAGCAATAAGACCATTCCCATTGGTATAGCAAAATAATAAGAAACATAGATGAATGATACACAAAATATTATCTTTTGCTTTTCCAAACACGGACTATTTGACACACAGGCACAGCAGCAATTTTTAAAAGGGAAATGCTCACAGTTGACAGTCCAAATATACTTCCATGTGAAGACTAATGTTCGTCGTTTCAATGATATAGGCACCCTTCTGCTACCCTTCAGTGCTTTGTCCATTCCGTTTTTAAATGACCCAAGCTGTTGGGTTATCATCACTTCCTGCAGGAGGCTATTTCATAGTCTAACAGCTCTCTCCTTTAGGAAATGCTTTCCAAATATTTAGCCTCAGTGTGTCTTATCTGAATTCCATCCCAGTACTCCCACATAAATCCCTATGGACTTCCCTAAACAGTTTCTCTCCTTCCTTGCTGTTTATCTCCTTCAAATGTCTATAGAAGATTATCATTTGCCACCCCCTCTCACTTCAGCCCTATGTGTTGCCTACGTTATTCATATTTAGAGCCCTGTGCACTCGTCTTCTTTGCAGCTTCCATTTTGGGGGGTGATTCAGTAGTTGATCAGATGGTGCTCAGTTTCTAAATTACTGAAATAGGGCCCTGAGCAGTGATTTGTATTCCGGGTCAGATATTAATTTTCCAACTTTTTTATTCTGTGACCCACTAGGTAAGAGAGAAATATCCATTTTCACATCCCTCCTCCCTATCTCTGCAGTTCCCCATGGCATGAGACTCAAAATGTTTCATCCTGCATATCTCCAGAAAGGGCTGTGGGAACCACTGGTGGATCATGGACTTCAGATTGAGAGCTACTGCATAAAGATACAAGTTAATGGGGAGTTCAAATGGCATCACAAACAAACAATGGCTAAATATAAATGTATACATCTAGGAACAAAGATTGTAGGCCATACTTACAGGATGGGACTCTGTCTTGGAAAGCGGTGACTCTGAAAAAGATTTGGAGGTCATGGTAGGTAATCAGTTAAACATGAGCTTCCAGAGTGACACTGTGGCCAAAAGAGTTACTGTAATGCAATCCTGGGATGCAGTAAACAGGAAGATCTCTAGTAGGAGCAGAGAGGTTATTTTACCACCATATTTGACACTGCTGGAATACTGTGTCCAGTTCTGGTATCCACAATTCAATTGATAAATTGGAGAGGGTTCAGAGAAGAAATACAAGAAGCATTAAAGGATTCAAAAACATGCTTTATGACTAGACAAATTCAGACTGGAAATAAGGTGTAATTTTTTAACAATGAGGGTAATTAACCATAGGAACAACTTACCAAGAGTGGTGATGGATTCTCTATCACTGATAATTTTTAAATCAAGACTAGATGTTTTTCTAAATGATTTGCTCTAGGAATTAGAGCTAATAGTCTGAGAAACTATGTGATATATATCTCAGATTAGAATTGCAGCTTAACTGTTTAATTCCAGTATAAGATGTTTATGCCCCCTGTAGCTTTCAGAGAATTCATGTGCAGTAGCTATAGCATTGGGGATGACCCAGAAAATATTCAGGTTAATATTGTATCATTCCATTCCACACTGGATGATTTTCCACAACACAGAGCCGCTGCGCATCTGGCAGCAGTTGTTCAGGAGTGGCACAGGAAGCAGAGGATGTTACAGTTCATGACCAAGGTGTATTGGCATCTGCACAGTGCTTGCCTTACTTGTGCCTGGATCTAACCATTGGCTCATTTTTGTGACTAACAAATTTGCTTCATTTTTAAAGAAATAGAAACTAAACGTGAGATCTTCATCCCCACTCCAGCTTCATTACACCAGGTAAAAAAACAGAGTAGGGAAAAAGAGGCTCTAAAAGCCCCAGATCTGGCAAGGGAGAATTCACTTGGGTAGGAACTGTGGGAGACAGCTGTAAGCTTGCCCTCCAAGGAACCCTTCCAAACCTCTTGTGTAGGAAGCATGTCAGAGGTGGGGCTGGATCAGGTAGGGTGCGTCATGGGTTGGGGCACAGCACGTTAACACTTTGGTGATCCAGGCAGCTCTGGGGCCTATATTTCAGCTCTGAGGCTCTCAGGGATCTCTAAAGTACACCAGGGGTCACTGCAGCTTCCAGAGCTGCCCAAAATCTCAAGGGCACAATATCCCTGCTCCCTTTGGGCCGTGAGTTGTGTGCTGTGCCTCACCCCAAGTGTCATTTTTAGGGAGTTCACCACATCCTTCTCAGAAACCTGAAGATCTCCTATTCTGTTCCTTAACCCCCATTAAAGGTTTTACTGTGTAGATCTTGTATTGCAGTCCTGCCATCCTTCTGGCTGATGAGGGCAGGATTTGGAGTTAGTCTGGCTGAGTAGGTCTTATTTTATGCCGATCGGTAGTGCACACTAGTCATCCAAAGTCATCTTGCTTTACAAGATGGCACTTTTCTTCAAGAATCTGAGTACACTGTCTCTACTGACTTGGACCAGGAGTCCTGGATGGAGATCATGTTCTCTCTCCTAAAAATCTGAATATGATGCCTGTGTTGGGCATATGTCAAGAGACCCAGGGTGAAATCCTGACTCCACTGAAGTCAGTGACAAAACTCCCATAGACTTCAGTGGGACCAGGCTTTCACCCCTGCACAGGATATTGCACTCACAGGATCTGAGCACACTGTCAGCATTGATGAGCAAGGCCGGCTCTAGATTTTTTGCTGCCTCAAGCAAAAAAAATTTGGCTGCCCCCCACCCCACCCCTGGGCTCTCACCCCCTCCACCAGTGCTCTCCCCCACCCACACCCTCTGCCGCCCCAGCCCTGGGCTCTCTCTTCTCCTCACCATCCTCTGCCTCCTCAGCACTGGGCTCCCCCCCACTAATGCTGACTCCGCCTGCTCGCCTCTCGCCTCCAGCCAGTCCAGCGCTGGCAGGGTTGAAGTAAGCAGTGGGCCTCCTGGGCTGAACCTCAGCCCAGGGTCCCTCCAGCTGGGGCTCCGGCCTCCAGAACCGGCCGGGACCCAGGAGGGCAGAGCTGGGGGACACTCAGGCTGAGGAGCTGGGGCAGGGCAGCCTCAGAGGGAACAGAGCCCCTTAGAGCAGGATGCGGGCCCTGCATGGCAGCACCCCGCCCTCTATGACCATGTTGCTGATGCTGCTTCTGGCCGCCTTGCCACAGTCCCTGGGCGGCTTGGGCTGCTTCTCCCAGCCCCGGCTACGGTGCTGGGGGGCGACTGCCCTGCAGCACGTGCAGGCGGCTCTGTGTGCCCTGCAGGGCGGCCCCCATCCTGAGTGTCCTCTGCTCGGAGCCTGCCTGGCCCAGCCACAAGGTGTGGGCGCTGCTCCCCCGCAGCGTGAACTGCAGCGGCCCCAGGGCTGGCTGTAGGCTTTTGCCACCTGAAGGACAAAAATAAATAAATTAAAAAAAAAATTGCTGGAATGCCGCCCCTGAGAATGTGCCGCCCCAAGCATGTGCTTGGTTTGCTGGTGCCTAGAGCTGGCCATGCTGGTGACTACTGAGGGAATATAAACATTGTATGTTTGTGTACAGTGTCCTATGTGAGCTTTTTTCCAAAATGTATTGGGGGAGTTAATAACAATCTGTAAAAAAAAAAAAATAGATAATTATAATTTAGGGAAATAAAATCAGAAGTTAAAAATGAAGTTTCCCCTGTTTAGTTCCTGCTACGAGTGCCCTCTTTATATTTTGTACTGTATCTGCTGTAGCAGGTCAAGTTGAGAGCCTTTGTAATTGTGCTCGTTGACAAGCTGTCTCAGGAAACAAGCATTTGATTGTGATCACCTCTGACAAAACACAGGGCATGAGCATCCCTGGAAGCCCAATGTATGGATTTTCATCTTGTTTTATAAACCAGAGTTAAAATTGCCGAATACTAAATACAAAATGCACCGGAGACAAGCTATTTGAAAAGAAGAATTTAAGGAAGAATAACAATATTCATCGAGAAAATCAGAGTTTTAAAAGAACCTTTTTTTAAGAAAAAGGTATCTATTAACTAAACTCAAGGTGATGGGTTGTTAACCTGAGAGATGATATGACTCCATTATCTATTCTTTAAATTGCCCAGAAGCACTCAAACATGAATTATATGTTAGGCATATTTTTACAAAAAGCGTACAGAGAAGTGTGTGCTAAAATGCCTTGATTTTATATTGGGCTTTGAGCTTCCAAAGTATCCTTGGGTAGGCTGCTGACTCTTTCACTCCATTTTAACGTTAAAAGGCCCTTGTCTTTCCAAAGAAAACTTTTGTCTTTTGTAAAATAGTTTGAAGGCAGTTTACCTCTTTTTTGAATTTAGGTTATCTAATCCAGTTTGTTTTTCTAGCACTATAGTAATATCTTTGCTTTACATGCTATCTTTCATCCTGACCCCAAAGCTATTGATTGATTACGAAAAGAAACATCAGTTAAATTCTGAATATTGAATGCTTGCAGCAACTTGATCATGAACAATATCTGTAGGCCCCAATCCTGCAATTCACTGTGCATGAGAACAGCCGTGTGCTTACACAGCACTCTAATGAAGTCAACAAGGCACCAGGCAGGATCTGGGCTCAAGAATTATTCCTAGAAATTACTGACAAAATTAGTTCCAAAAAATTACAGGCTGCTTGCAGAGAACTTCTGAAGAGTGTACATTTGTCAACCAAATCATTCACTCGGCTCTACTAATCACAAACAACCAAGTAATTGAAACGATGGCAGGTTAGCCAGTGCTTAGAACCAACTGCAAAATGGAAAGGGCAAAATCAGCAGGGAAAGGCATTTTCTTTTCAAGGTTGGACTCTTTAAGTAGAGTGAAGCAAGTAGGGCTCTGTGTAGGCACAGAGATGTGCTGAAGTGAATCTATTACCCGGCTTTAGCCTTATGAATATACTGCAAGTATTGAGGAGCTAAAAACCTTAAACTGTCAGAATGTACCTGTGATTATCAGTCACTTTAGAAATACACTGAGAGATTGATCTTAACCCCATTCAAGGGAGAAACCAATAATGGGGCTGAAAGCTGTTTTTCACCAGTTTTATTCTACATTTTTCGATGAAAACTTTCTCTGGATCCTCCAGTAAAATTTTACTGGAGAACGTACATATAGTATTTTTGTTCCCTATTGATATATCTAGATCTAAGCAAACCAAGAAGAGCTTTTAAAATGTTATAATGCCAGGTAAAGAATAATTCAGATGGAATCAAACAACTTGCTTTATTACAATTGTAATACAAAGGCCCCAATCCTTCAATGACATCTGTGCAGGTGCAGAGGCTCATGAAGAATCATGGCCTAAATGCTTTGTAGCCACTAAAAGCTTGCACTTTCATATCCTAATCAGTAGCTGATTCCCTGCCCCCTTGAGCACTTGTGTCTGATTATAGATGTAGTATTTCAAATAGAGCTCAGTGAATAATGTTTGTGGATACTTTATGTTATGCAAAAGCAGATGTTAATTGAGTATGGTAATTTTATTTGAATAATGTTGTGAACATTGGATAAATTTTATTCAGCCATAACTACCTTGGAGCTACTGTTTTTTTTTTGTAGGAGGTGCAAAACCTTTCTAGAACCACAAGTGTAAGTAATGTGTGGAGATATACCTATCTCATCAAACTGGAAGGGATCCTGAGAGGTTGTTGAGTCCAGCCCCCTCCCTTCACTAGCAGGACCAAGTACTGATTCCTATGTGACCCCCCTCAAGGATTGAACTCAGAACCCTGGATTTAGCAGGCTAATGCTCAAACCACTGAGCTATCTTCCCACACTGCAAGGGTTAAACATATTAGTTTATTCAGGTTTTTGGTGTCCCCTATTGATGAGCTAATAATGTCAGGTAGGATCTCATGTAAGGTTGCCTTTCCATGGCTTGGCTCTGTTGCAATTGATACATTTAGGGTTTTTATTCCCCTTGCCTTGGTTCAGACAAGGTGGAACATTTTGAATGCACTAATTAGAGTTTTTTTTCTTGTCACTCCCCCTGTTCTAATGGCTTCAAATACCACATGAACAGAAAGCAAATATTGTTTAGGCCAGATATCATTTGGACGGTGAATTTCAGATATCTGATACCATGGAGACTATTCTAGTTTATTTTTTGATCTTCACATGTACTATTATTTAACAGTGTGATTTAAAATGGGATCCTGCTAATGGCAAGAAAGCATAATTTATTTGAAAATAACCATCATGGTCCTTTAGAGAGTCTATAATACTTTATAACTGCGGTTTTCAGCCTGTGGTCCGCAGATCCCTGGGGTCCACAGACTACGGCTAAGATTTCCAAAGGGTTTCTGAACCTCCATTCAAACTTTTTAGGGGTCTGCAAATGAAAAGAAGGTTAAAAAAACACTGCTTTATAATAATTTAATAATAAAAAAGAAAGAAATTTCAAAAAATAAATTTAAAAAAAAGTTAAAAAGCCAGTGTCAAAATCCAGTTCTGAATTTAATTGTTCTATAGCTTTGTAAGGCTGCGGATACAGACTAACACGGTTGCTACTTTGAAACCTGTATGATAGTAACCAGAACTGCAAACAAGTTGTGTATAATATTTTACTGAGAATTATAGTGTACTACACCTAATATTTGTGGGGTTTGTTGGCTCTGCAGTCCAAATGACTCTTGTTCTGTATAGTATCTGCCTCTGAACATCTATACAGTATTTGCTGATAATGAATTAATGATAGAATAGCTTGTGTATGCCTCTCAAAGATTACATTTTTGTTAGGACAGGATTTAAACTCATTGGGGTCATCAGCAAAATCTTTCACTGAATCTGCTAAATATTCAAGGTAAAGGAAGCCTTTCAGAATATGAAATCAATACGTCATTTTGTGGCATCAGATGGTTGGTCCTCCTTTGATGCTGCTCTGCTCTTCTATCCAAAGTACTTCATGTTCCACACCAAAGGAACACTTCACTTTGAACAACTGGAGTTCAAACTGTGCATAAAAAACATATTTAGTTAGTCTGAGTGCATTTCTCTTCAGCTGTGTAAGGCTTTATCCAAACATTCTCTTTCTTTAACATTAACACTGCTGTTCCTGAAATAATGTGAAAAATAAGGCCCAAGGTGGTATTAAACTGTAAAAAAAAAAAGGAGGTGAAGTGGATGTAAAATTTCACCTGTAATAATTCTACAATATGAAGGAACGAGATGTATGCAGTACTGTCATCGATGCGATAAGGTAAATACTGAATAATTATAAAATTATTAATAGACTTTGATTCTTTCTAGTTCTTAACTGTTCTTACAATGTTATTCCGATGTGTGTGCAATCTTTTAATACACTTTAACTTAGCCCTAGTCTACACTACATAGTTAGGTCGACATAAGGCTACTCCTGGTTCCCCACTCCTAGCTGGGCCACTCCCCAGGCTCCCCGCTCCCTGCTGGGATGCCAGGCAGCTGGCTCACTCCCAGCAGGGAGGTGAGAGCCCAGGGAGCAGCTGGGTTCCCTGCGGGGAGCAGGAAGGCGAGAGCAAAGGGGCAGCCAGGTGCTTGGCAGGGAGCGGCAAGGAGCTAACAGCCCAGGCTCTCAGCCTCCCACATGGGCCCTCTCAAGTTGGTGGAAGTGTTCCTGGTGAGGATGTGTGTCACTGACAGAAGGAGGGAAGTTTGAATGTGAACCATCACAGTATTACTGCAGTGGCTGTAAATTGACCTATGTTAAGCTTGTAGTGTAGACATACCCTTATTAAATACCAGGCATGGCCAAACCACAGCTCTTTGACAGGTCAGATGTGGCTTGCAGAGATTGGGGCTTCACCTTGTGTGGGAGGATAAGCTGGCATTTGTAGCTTCACCCTGTAGTGCTTGCAGCTCCAGCCCTGCGGGGTGCGGGGGAGAACTCAGGGCTTCACCCCGCAGTGGGGTGAGCCAGCGATGACAGATTCAGCCCTGCAGGGGGCACTGAGGTTCGAGATTTCAGCCCACCGGGGGTAAGCTGGCGCTCACAATTTCAGTCCTGCGGGGCGGGGGATGTGGAGGCTCAGGGTTTCATCCTGCAGCAGGGTGAGCTGGAGCTCACGGCTTCAGCCCTGCCGGGGTGGGGGTGTTGCTGCTTGGGATTTCAGCCCTGCAGGTGACACCTAGGCTGCGCTTCAGCTGCACATGCTCATTATAACAGGAAATTGCGTAACTGTAGTGCTGGGCAGACCTCATGTGTTGTGATCTCGCTGTATGCTGCACACTACCGGCGGGGTTTACTGTTCAGAAGTTGCATTTGAATAGTTTTAGATTTAAATGTTAACCCTAAGTGGATGACAATGACATCTTCAAAGTGAACATTTGTAGATGAAAATGACATCTTCAAACTGAAAGTGGGGCATGGCACAGCACAGAACTCATAGCCCAAAGGCCTATCTCCTGCTGTGGACAGGACTTTTCCTTTTCTTCAAGGAAAGAAATGATAGGCTCTAACAGTTACACAAACCTATTTAAGACATTGCTGGTTGATAACCACCTCACAATACAGTAGAAAGAGATGTTGTTTGGTTTGTTTTGAAGATCCAGCTCTTAAATGAAATTTTTTAACTGTCGAGTCTTCCCATTCGAGCGGATGAAATTGACAATTTTAGGACTATTTTCGTAACATTTTCATACTTGAAGTATCTGCCTGTGAGATGTTCATGATGGATGATGCAATGAACAAGGAGAAACTCTGGAAATTTGGGATCGCTTTTCAAGAGTATGATAAGGCCTACTTTTTTCCCCACCATTGCAGGTGCTTCATCCATTGCAACACTGACAAATTTATCCAGTGGTACATCGGCTTTTGTCAATGCTTTGTCAAGTGCGTTCTTTATGTTAATACCGTGAGTTGTTTCTTTTAGTGCCACTAAGTCCAACATTTCTTCTTTCACCATTTCATCTGCAGAAACATAGCAAACAAATATTGCTAGATGTGGTTTATCTTGAATATCTGTGGATTCACCGACAGCTAGGCTGAATGCTAGAGAACTCTTTAGATCATTTTGCATGTTGCTTGCAACATCAGCACTAATCTGGGAGATCTGCCTCTCAGTAGTGTGGTACGAAATTGGAATTTGCTGTATTAGTTCTTGAAGTTTTGTGTTCCTTGGATCTAAAATTGCAACCACTTCTGCAATAGTCTTGTTAACAAATTCTCCATCACATTATGGACATTTAGCACAAGCGATATTCCATGCCATAGCAAAACTAGCTTCCTTACTGAATGCAGAAAGTAGTGTATGTTGACTGATTCAGGAAAATACTTAGACTAAAAGTTACTGTGATTTGCTTCGTAGAGACATTGCAAGTTGCTCACTTTGTAGTAAGAGAGTGATGCACTGCAGATTAGGCACAGGGGTTTGCCACCTTTACTAGTGAATGCAAAATCTTCCTCCCTTTCTGGCTAAAATCTTCAGTTTTTGTCTAAGGTGAGTGTCCCATTTCCACAAGCGAAGAAAAGGCCAGATTTTAGCAAGAATATGCACATGTGCCACCAAGTATGTGGCAGTTGAGACTGCAATGAGCTTCCCTACCCACTTTTGCACAGGGGCTGGCCTGTATCCTACTGGGGGACATAGTTCCTGCTCCCTCCTCACCGGAAGGAGAGGAGAGTATGCTGCCATCTCTTTGAGAGTGGTGGAGCTGGTAAGCACTGGCAGGAAGAATTCCTCCTAAGTCAGAAAATTACTTAAAAGGTAATTCTGAGTCAACCATTCTGCTGTATGGCCCCACCTTACCTTCTAACATACACCTAGCACATAATATATCCCCTTGGTTATTTGGATTTATTTTTCAATGGAACTTGGCAAAATTCCACACTGGAACAAGGTGCAAATTGTTCATAAATGACAATTTTGTGTGATTCACAAAAGCAGAACCAGCCTTGTTATCTGCTGACATCAGAATATCTTCATCTTTTTATTCACAATCAAGTTTACTGATTACCACCATATTAAACCACCTTCATGCAGTATGTACTCTGCAACAAGGATAGGCCAAAGTGTTGGGTTTTACCCAGCTGTAATCAGTAAACGGGCTTAGCAAAACAATAATTAAACTTCTTCTGTCAGTGCTCCTTAAATAATAGTCATGCACTTTTGTGGTGTCATCAGATTCTTCCCAGCAACCCATGAGTAGCTGTACATGAGGATGCGATTTGCACAGTGAAGGGAGTGAGAGCTGGGGGCTCTTCTGAAATAAAAAATTGAAAAGGAATTTGTTTTGTTTTTCTGAATTATCGTAATTGTCTCACCACTTTGTTGGAAACTGCATCGTTTTATACTAAAAGAGACATTGGAAACAAATGAGCTAGTACTTCTGCGATATAATTTTCTACCCATACAGAATATAACCATTTATAAAATGAATTTGTGCCATTTCAGGGAAAACTGTTGTTTTCAGAGTTTAGGCATATTGCTTATTGTTTCTAGTTTTTGTTTTAATTTTATCTTTTTTGTCTGTATTTGACAACAGATGTCTTTAGTTATTCACACTCTGCTTAAGGATCACCATTTTTATGTCATTCCTAGAAAAACCAACCAGCTGTATTTCCTGTTGTGTGACATCATAGTCTTGGCCATCACTGCGATTCCCAAAAGTGCTGCATGACTGGAGAAAGGCCAGAAAAACAAATTTTAGACCCTGATTTGAATTTGTCTAAGTTCCAGTGTTCTGTTTCAGATCCAGCTCTGCTTTACTCCACAATCCTTTGGGGCCTGGTTCACCAGTCCAACAAAGCACTTCTGTGTGTAGTGGGAATGTAATATTTTTTATAAATCCTAGGTGTTCCTGTTTTCCCTATAAGTTCCATGGCTACCTAGTGGGGAAACAAGGCCTACGCCCTGGTCTACACTGGAGGGGGGGTTGTCGATCTAAGTTACACAACTTCAGCTATGTGAATCATGTAGCTGAAGTCGACATACTTAGATCTACTTACCGCAGTGTCTTCACTGCGGTGAGTCGACTGCTGCCACTCCCCCATCGACTCTGCCTGCACCTCTCACCGAGCTGGAGTACAGGAGTTGATGAGAGAGCGCTCAGGGATCAATTTATCACATCTAGACTAGATGCGATAAATCGATCCCTGCTGGATCGATCGCTGCTCACCAATCTGGCCAGTAGTGAAGTCATACCCTAAGTTTGCTTTCAGGAAGGGCTAAGAGTCATGTGTGTGTGTCTCACCGAGGTGTCTCAGCAGACTGAAAGGGTCATTAAAAAGGAGTGACTGAGACTGACCCATAACAATGGAAAATCTGAGAAGACAGTGAAAAGTCCACTCACCAGGACATTAGCACTTAGCAACCAGTGACCCAGAGAGAGGAGGATTTCAATGCCTCTCTGCAGGGAAGTGAGCAGAGACCCCAGCTCAAGAACAAAGGACTGAGATATGTGAGGTGTGTGGGTTAAGAGTTGGCTTTCGGAAGAAGCTTGTTGCTCTCTCACCTGGCAACTGACTAAAGCCGTGTCTACACTAGCAAGCTTATAGCGGCACAGCTGTGCCGCTGTAAGATCACTTGTGTAGCCACTCTATACTGACAGGAGAGAGCTCACCTTTCAACATAATAAAAGTGTTTTCACAAGCGGCGGCAGCTATGTTGGTGGGAGAAGCTCTCCCACCAACATAGCACTGTTCATACTACCACTTATGGTGGCAAAACGTATGTCACTCTGAGGGATGTTTTTTCATACCCCCGAGCAACATACATTTTGCTGATGAAATTGGCGTGGCCTAAGGAAGGAAGTCAGAGAGAGCAACAGAGAACCTGAAAATAGAGTTAATCACAGCTTGGCTGGTGTGCTGAACTGACCAGAGAGGACAATGCTTTACTCTGCATTTTTCTGTTCTAACCTAAGAACTTCCTATGTTGTGCTCCATTTGACTAATAAATCCTACTGTTTTGAAAATGCCGCTCATGGTATGAAGCAGGTGTGATGAAGTCCCAGAGGTTCAGTCTCCAGAGGTGGTGAGGCCATGTGGCCTGCTCTGAAGGAAGAGTTGACCACTTGGGGTCTAGCACATCAAATGGGTTCTTCCAAGAGATTTTTGTAAAGATGGGGGTTTAGCACTGATCCTGTGTATGCATGACAACTTCATCATCTGACAAAGTATTTTGCTGAATTAGAATGGATTTAAGCATATGCTGAAATGCTTTGCTAACTGGAGTCTTGAAGATGTTATTCCTGGGGACAGCAATCCTTCACCTGCAAGTAGTTAAGGTACCCAGTCTATTAGCAAGACTGTGAGCTGGGGGTCAGTGGTAGGGGTGAACCACCATTTCAGAAATGCCACTGTACAGTTACACAACCCATTCATGTAAAGGATTTACATATATATTTCATCTGTTCTGCTGCTTAGTTACCCTCAACAACAAAAAATACATAAGGAATCGAGAATATTTTACATGAATCAGCTGCTGAATCATAATTCAATCATTGAAAAAAAAATGTAGCCTACAAAAGAGAACAAGGTGTTCTGCTAAGACTCAGAGAAGCAAAATGGAAAACTACTAAAAATGTCCTCCATCCCCACAGTGTACTACACAGCAACAGAATGACACCAGGGGAATCCAGATAATAAAAGATTTGTGATGAAATATTAATGAAACCATACTATGGTCTTAACTCCTATAATTTAACACACTCTATGGTATAAATATTTTAGAAATGTGGTAAAATGAAATATTAAGAAGGGGTCAAGGGATGATAATATACATCCTAATTGGCAGAGATGTATACCTCATACTTAATTTTTGTTTATACTTCTGCTCCGCAGCCATCTTAAAAGATTTGTGTGTGCAAGTATGCTTTGTGTATGTTTCTAAAATATAGACACTGATCTATGTATAGATTCATGTGGGGGGGATGTCAGTAAAATATGGGGATCCTAGCATGCATGGATCTCCCTTCTCCTGGATAATGGAAAGGGGTCCTCAGTGACTGTGTAGCAGCATCCCCTTTCCCTCTCAGGGGCACATAATGAGATTCACAAACCATTCCCCTAGAGATTCCCTGCAGCGAAAACACTCAGCTGTATTATCTTTCTGTGCCCTCTATCCACAGTTGGGAGGGGGTACCCCTTAAAGTCTGGTCTCATGCATAGCTACCTGCTATGGAAGCTCTGGCAGTACAGCTGCTTTGGAGCCATGCTGGCAGGAAGCAGTGGCAGGCTGCTGGGGTACAGCTTCTCCACATGGAGGGACTTGGTCTCAGTAGGTATATCTACACTTCACATTTCTTATGGTGGCATGTAGGGTAGAAGTACATGGCTAGTCGTCCCTCACATGGGTATAAATAGCCATGTAGGCGGTGAGGCACTGCTTAGGCAAGTAGAATAAAGATGCGCCTGAACCCTGTGGGTATGTCCCCAGGTATATACTCCACATGGCTTTCTACAGCCCAAGCAATGCCTCCCCATTGGTTCTGCTATTTTTAGCAGCATATTGTCTGGCTGCTGGAGCCTTTCCCCACAGCAGGGAAAGGCTCTGATAGCAGGGGAGGCAGTGGGGAAAGGCTCCAACAGTGGGCAGCTGCTGAAGCCTTTCCACATTGCCTTCACCCCCATCAGAGCTTTCATTAACACATGTGGTGACACACCACAGTGCAGACACAGCTTGCTTTTCACTGTGGCATGTAGCTACACAGACCCTACATGCTGCCAATACCTATGTGCATGTAGACATAGCCTTACTGACCCCCAAGGTGCCACATGATTTTTGGGCATACTCTGCAACCTCCTCCACAAGCGAGAGGGCAAGCTGTGCCTCCCCAGGTGGAACCACTGGAGACAAATCAAGGAAAACGTATTGATCTTTCTTCCCCTTTCAACCTCTCCTATGAGCTTTCCCACATGGGGAGGCAATGGGCCCCTCTGTTTTTGCAGATACTAATGTGTGGTAACTATTGACACTTTAACAGTGCATGTGTGTGTGGAGGATGGATGTGTCAATCTCATCTGTCATATACTGTATGTGGGGGTTATTTGTGTGTTCTAAATAGCATAAACCATATACTTTGACTATCTCACTTGCACTCTGCACATTGATCCCTATTTCACAGGACTCATTGTAATAGTATGAACCTCTTTGCAATTTCAGACACTTTATAAAAAGCAGCCTTCCAGAGAAATATTTCCTCCTTCTCTCCTCTGATGTGGAATTTCCCCCCAAACATAGAGATCTGAAATGCAGAAAACAGTTTTCAACTCTGGACCAGTGACAGCTTCAGATCTGATACCTTGGGTAGAGCTGGCCATTTGCATTCTGTGGGGGGAAAATTTTTTTTTTTAAAGAGTCTACCTGAATCAGGACAAATAGCCAAAATTTTGAACATTTTTGTGGGAAAAAAAAAATCCCTTCCTCCCCCCCAAAATTATTTTGGATCAGTTGAAACATGTTATTTTGATAAATGTTTCATTTTGATTTTGGCCCTTTTAAAAACGTTTTTAATATAAAAGTAAATTTTGAAATTAAAAAGTTACTTCAAAATAGAAAGTCAAAACTTTTCATTCTGAAAACGATGAAACAGGACATTTCAGCATTTATGATTTTTTTCCAATTGTTATAAATGGAATTTCTCCAAAATATACATGATTTCATGAAAAAATTGGTTTTGTGGCATTTTCTGACAGAAAACTTTTGACAAACAATTTCCAACCAATTCTAATCTTGTGACCCAGGAAGGCTTGAAGTGAAAGATTTCTACTAGAAAGGGGAGACTCAAAGCATCCCTTTGGGATATGCAGTCTTGCTTCTAGCCCTGAGATAGCCCCTTTTAAAATATGACAATCAGGAGTGGCGCCAGGGTTTTTGGCGCCCTAGGCGGAGGTCCTTCCGCGCTCCTGGTCGGTGGCAGCAATTCTGCGGCGACGGGGTCCTTCCGTGCCCCAATCTTTGGGGCACTTTGGCGGCGGGTCCCGGAGCGAGTGAAGGACCCGCCACAGAATTGCCGCCAAAGACCCGGAGCGTGGAAGGACCCCCCGCCACCAAATTGCAGCCGAGAGTGGCAAAATGCTGCCCCCTCAAATCCTAGCGCCCTAGACGACTGCCTAGGTCACCTAAATGGAAGCACCGGCCCTGATGACAATCATTTGTGTATAAAATCTACATTAGATACTTTTTAAAGAAATAGTTATACTCTACTTTCTTCCTCTAAGATCAGTATAGTTTGACAGCTTAGGTTTGCAGCTGAAGGAACAGAAAATAACAGTCCTAATACATTATCATAAAAAATATTTTTCAAATATGTGGCATAAATTCTTACTATTGTGGTGCCAAGTTTTTGGAGATTTTTTTGCTCATTTGGGATGTCCTACAGAAAGTATTTGGCTTAGCTACTGAGGAGGAATGATGCCAGCCAAAATTCATGCCAATAAACAAGCTAAAATTGATTGAAACCAAAAGGAGAGCTTTCACTACACCAGCCAGGCAAGAGTGAGAGTTTATCCTTTGCTTCTAGGAGGGCTAGGGAAGCTGCATCCACTCCAATCCCCGCCACCCACCGGATTTTTCCTCTGAGTCCTGCCAAGATGAAGCATTGCAGCTTGTAAAGGGTTAACAGGTCCCAGCTTGTCACATGGCTAGCTGAGGTGGACTAGAAAAGGTAGGGAAAGCTGGGTCAAAGGGGAGGAGGGATATGGCTGTGGGGACAGAAGACTATGCCTTCAACTTCTGTCTGGCTAAAGTTGGGGAAAACCTCTGGAGGTTTGACTGTTTTTGCATAGTGTTTTTGTGACTCTTTGGCAGATAGTAAATGAGTCCTAAGGAAAGGGCTTAAAAAGGACTGAGACTTGGGGCTTTATGTCCATTTCCTGACAGGTGAAACTGCCCACCGGTTTCACACACATAATATGTATAATACACTCAGTCTACACATATGTAGAGCTTTAACCCACCCCACACCTTCCAAATGCCCTCACCCCATATTCACACACAGCATTCTGTTTCCCAGCCTTACATTGCTTTGGCTGTTAGGGCCAAAAATACACACTTGCCCTTCCACTTTTTATATTGCACCTAAAGCAGGACAAACATAGTGATCAGGGCCGGCGCTTCCATTAGGCCACCCTAGGCGGTCACCTAGGGCACCAGAATTCGGGGGGTGGCATTTTGTGCACTCCCCACGGGGCGCACGGGAGCTTCCGGTTCCGCTCCTGTCGTGTCGCCAAAGAAGGACCTTCTGCCAACGTGCCACAGAAAACAGCGGCAGGCAACTGAGCAGCTCAATGACTGCCACTGTCGCCTGCGGCATTTCGGCAGAAGGTCCTTCTTTGGCGGCACAATGGGAGCGGAACCAGAAGCTCCCGCGCGCCCCATGGGGAGCGCACAAAAAGCCGTCCCCCAAATTCTGCCTAGGGTGCCAGAAACCCTGGCGCCGCTCCTGATAGTGTTATAGACAATGTGATAACTGATGTAATATCGAAGAACAGTATCTTGCTGATCTTGTTTGAAACATATTTTCCATTCAATGCTGATTTGAAAGAAATCCATTTTTACTTTAGCAAAATAACCTCTCAAGTCTTCATTAAGGGGGGATTATGAAAAATATTTAGTTGCTATGGGAAACAATGGGCAGGCTAGCCTAACTCATGTTCACTTTCACCAGAAGGCTTTATTGCAAGTCTTGTTACTAGTGTCATTGTCGGTAATAAATATTTTCATTTTCTTCCGCGGGCATGGCAAATAGATTTTGTTAGTGAGTGACCCTTGTGCATTAACTGTATTGTTCGTGATTTAGTGAACCAGTCAGCTGAAATATTACTAATGTTTTCACAACTCAGTCTGATTCCAGTTGTGCCATGAAGATGACATTAAGTATACTTGCAGATGAATAACAAATAAGGTGGCTTATACATGTGTTTTGGATCGATACAGAAATGAACCTAGAGGTCACGGTTTTATTGGCAGCGGGGATGGGATATTGAGGAAATGACTGAAACAAAATGATAACTTGTTTATTTTTATTTACTAAAAATAACAATGGTTGGGCTTGTAGAGAATTAGTGCACCCTGAATTCACACTTCTGCCAGTTCAGATGTGCAAAGATTTCAAGTCTGCACTTAGAAAACAATAAGAATAATTCATACCCTTTAAGCTTCTTACGTGCTAAGTCTCAGAGCAGTGCAAACAAACAAATACTAGAAAACAGAGCAGAATAAACACTAAGCTTAAGTGATTAAGAGAAGACCAGCATATATATTACTACTATCACCATCCAAGGGTCTTAAAGCGCTTTACAATTTTAGGGCCAGGTTCTGTCACAATTTACCTAAAGTAGCACGCCACCCAAGTTGAGAATCCTTGAGAGGAGGAAGGTATCACTTCCTATGAGTAAGGATGGCAGAACTTAGGTGGTAGCTTTACAACACCCTGGAGAGATGTTATTGTGTCTTTGGCTTTCTGCAGTACAAAAACAATATGAAGAAACCACACTGGTACAAACAGATTCCAAATAACTGGTTTGCTGGATGAACACAAACATGGAAGCTACATGCTTCCTGCCCACCCCCCCTCCACACAGAAAGGATGTGGACAAATTGGAGAGAGTCGAGTGGAGGGTAATGAAAATGATCAGGGGGCTGGGGCACATGACTTATGAAGAGAGGCTGAGGGAACTGGGCTTGTTTAGTCTGCAGAAGAGAAGAATAAGGGGGGATTTGATAGCAGCCTTCAACTACTTGAAGGGGGGTTCCAAAGAGGATGGAGTTATGCTGTTCTCAGTGGTGGCAGACGACAGAACAAGGAGCAATGGTCTCTAGTTGCAGCTGGGGAGGTCTAGGTTGGATATTAGGAAACACTGTTTCACTAGGAGGGTGGTGAAGCACTGGAATGGGTTACTTAGGGAGGTGGTGAAATCTCCATGCCCCTGTCTGGGATGATTTAATTGGTGTTGGTGTTCCTTTGAGCAGGGGGTTGGACTAGATGACCTCCTGAGGTCTCTTCCAACCCTAATCTTCTGTGATTCTATTCTGTGATTCCTCTGGTTGGTTTCTGGAAGCTTCTAAAACTGAACACAGAAATAAACATTACACAGTTAAATATTGTTCCCATTTTTGAGGTGAGGCAATAAGAGATTGTGATTTATCCAAGGTCATACACAAAGTCTTTGACAGATCCAGGAATAGAACACAGGCCTTCTGATTTACAAGCTTGTGCCTTAATCAGAAGACCATTCTTTATCCCCTGAATGAGACCACCACATCCCAAAAAGGTGATTCAGCACAGATAATGAGGAATTGAAATGAAATATATATCAACAGAAAACATTCAACTGAAAACAAAAAACAGATAAGCTGCTCTGGAACATATGATAAACTCTGCAAGGCTGATTAGCTGCTATTACTGCTAAGTGCCTAGTCGCTGTAGCATTTTAATCACTAGAAATACAAAGTTAAAGCAATCTGTTTAAATCTTAACTATAGATAAAATAAACAAATTAAAAACAGTTAAAGCATATTATATTGCTATGCCAAAACTTTAAAAACAAACAAACAAACCCTGTGACCTTATGCTCATTTTATGGAATGTCAGTTTTCCTGGTACATTTTAGGTCAGGGGATGAAGTATTCCAAACACTTAGAATAGCTGGAAATGGCAGAGATGGTACCATCTTTTACCTTTTGGTCTCTTGGGAACAAGTCATATCTCCTAATAAAAAAGGTTAATATGGAATGCAGCATGTTTAATGCTAAGCTACTTAGGATTCAATATCTGTAGGTCTTCAGATATTACAATTAAAATCTTAAATTTGATCTGTGATCCAAGAAGCAACCCATGAAACAACTGGAAGACTGTCTGTTATCCCCAACACTCATGCTGATGTATTTTTTGCCAGTTTCAGACTCAAAATAATTATTAAAATTTGCATGCTGCATTGAAAATGATTAATTTTTTTTCATTAAAGTGAAATTTGATGAGAACTGAAGGTGGGGTGGACATTTCTTCAACTTTTTTTCCATTTCCTGCTAGTACTAAATCAATTGGGTATAGCTTTACCTATGGCATTTTCCTGACTTTCTGAGCTCTAAACAGTGCAACTTTAATGTTTTCTTTAAAATTGTCAATTAAATTTCTTGTAGGTTTTTTTCAAAGATAAAAGATAGGAAAAGAGATACATAATTTGGTACATAATCCACTATTCCATGCAATGACCTCCACACAAAGAGGCAAGAATTTCTACACAGATCTGCATTATTCTCTAAATGTTGTAAAACATTCTCATTGACTTCAAATATTCAATATATATTTGAGTAAGCAGTTAAATAGCCAAACATGCATCACATTGCTCTCTGCCTTTGCTCAGAACATGCATGACTGATATTAAAAATATAATTAAAATTGTTAAAAATCTTCTATACATTCTTTAAGTGTAATTTTCAAATTCTCATAACTCAGCCAAATCAAAACGAGTTTTCACAGGAACACTTAATTGGTTTTCCAAGAGAAGGATATTTACCAGTTTTTAGCTTTGTACTCCCAGTCTTTTGCTGCTGGGGTGTTCAAAAGATATTGGAAGAAAATGTTGATAATGGGGAAAATCGGTTGGTTGGTTGACTCTCCTTTTTTTCCAAAACAAATTAACTAGTTTTGCTCACACTTTAAAAAATAAAACCCTGCTCAGACAGAGACAATGGCTGGAAAATTTACCCCTAATTAGTGACATTGTCTGCAATAACTGAAAACTGATGGTTAGAATGTAAATACTCATGTAACCCAAACTACAGAAGCTTTTTATATATCTCTGTGTGTACGTAGAGAATACATGATGTTTTGGTTTCAGAGACGTTAGACAGAATGAACTTGGCATTACACATGAGTAGTAAAGTCATGGTGACTTATTCAGGTCATCCCAAACAAGTCCTATAAAATCTTCAAATAAAACCATCCTATATTCTATATGTGCCATGTGTCTATTACATAAAGTCTATTTTAGCAATGTTTAGAGGATTTTTTTAAGAGGATTGGACCATTTTTTGTGTCCATCTATCTGCAAAGCCAACTGTATTCATCACCATTGAGTCTAACTGAACAGAATCCAGCGGGAGATGAAAATTATAGTTAATACATTTAAACTCCTCTAATCTATCTAATCTAAAATAACTTTTTAAAAATAACAATGTGTTTGTATTTCAAAGGGATAGCTAAAGCAATTATTTTTAAATGAATAGAAATAAATAAATAAATACATGCAGTTACATACCTGAGATTATAGTTGTTAACAATGTAAAGAGACAGCTCTGTAGGTTCCTGAGATATCAGAATTTTACTGGTCCAGAACTGAATAGTATCTGTCCTGCACCTTAGATTAGGGGAATTTGGGGGGGAAATTCCATATAAGGTTGGGAGAAAACTTTTTTTGATTTAAAATATATCTGGGATCTGTTTCCAGATACTCAGTTACAGCCAATTTCTGCTTTTATAGATACCTGTGCACTAGTACCGATCTCACGGGGGGTTGTGTACATGAAACTAAACTTAATTAGATGTTTAGTGAAACTAGTGGAAAGTTTCTTTATTGTAGACCTGTAGCCCTGGCTGTAGTATGTCTTGTATTGAGGACTGTGAGAAGCCAAGGTACCAGTTGTATTAAGAGCAGCAACAGTGGATTAAACTTCACCTTTCTCCTGTCAGTTTGATTGGCTATAGTAGGTTTTACAGCATGTGTATACTGAAAATTGTGGAAGATGCAAGCTATATTTTAAGTTTCTCAAGGCAACAAGGAGTGGTGGGAAAAAATCACCCGAACATATTGGATGCGCAAAACGTTGATATAAAAATTAATTTAATGCAAGTGAGATTGAAACAATATCTAACTAAAACCATATGAAAAATCACTTGAAAAGTAGATTTTGCATAATATTTACCAGGCTATCACTAGTATTACCACCTGGCTTAACTTCCATGCAACCATTTCCATTTCAGGTCTGCCTGCCAGTTAGCCAGACATTACACAAGAGACAACAGAATAGAAAGATCTCGCTTATTCACCCAGTTATGATGGAAAACAAAGAGTTAAAACAGCTTTTGCTTGTAACTTGTAGACTCATGTTTGAAAAATCAATGTTTAGGTTTTGGGATGAGGAAGCATTTCAGCTTTGTGCCTGACCGTTTGAGTCACTTGTTTTTCATTTGAAGCTGGAACACAAAGGATGTTCATTTTGTGACTTTTATTTATTTATTTATTTATTTGCGTCCTGGAGTTTGAAGATTGGAACAGCAGTAAAGCAAAGAGCATCTATGCTTGAGATTACCCTGGCAGTGACCAGGTACAACTCACAAAGCTGCTGCTTAGAATTTAAGCCTTACCTCAAACAAGTTTGTGGCAAGGAAGTGGGATAAAATATGCAGTATCATTAAAAATAGGTTTATGAATATGGACTAGGCCTGCTGTGTTTGTAAGAGATGGTAAACTCAAAAGTACATGTATCTCTATGCAGAATTCCTCTGGGTCACCCTGATGACTGGTACTTGAACCCTGCATGAAGATTACAAGGTAATTACTACTGAGTAACAGTGGCAGGTGCATCTTATTAGCTCCAGAGATGACATAAGAGAAGCCTCTCTCTCATTCTCTGAGGCAAAGAGAAATAGAGGCTAGGACAGAAGAGGAACAGACACACTTGAAAAGAAAGCTTTGCCTGTGTTTGTTACTGTTGTAGCTAAATTACCAATGAAACCAAAACCCAGCAGTGGTGTATGTTTGGACTTTATCTTGAATGTATCTATTTTGTATGGTCCTTGCTGGGAATGCCACTTGCTTGTAGTATTTTTCAAATAAGAATTAGAGTAAGGGATGAAGGGTGCAAGGCTTCACCCAAAGAACCCTTAATAGAATGATGTCATATTTTCACTTTCTGTGCGCCAAAGATTTGTTTCCAGATTGATTCCCTTATTATTTGAACTTGGTGGTAGTACTGCATAAACCCATTGGGCTATATGTAGTATTGAGCCAGTTTATATTATACTAGAAACGCCCTGTGCATGTGCTCATGCACACATGCATGCCTGTGTGCATTTATATCTGTGTGTTATATATCATATGTGAAATATGTGGTGCTGCGGTGTGGAATAAAGATTTTGTCAGCATGAGTTTGGGTTTGGCACTTAGTAATGAGTGATGAAATCTACAATGAGTCTCCGTAAAACCTGTAGGGTAAATCACACTCCTGTATTATGTATCTACTGCATATATCACAAAGAAATGTTTTAGAGATTTAGAATAATTTAATGAAAATATTTTTCATATGCTTTTGCATGTAAAGCCAGATGCTTTAGATAACAGTAGGCTAAGCGTACAGGATTCAAAGGAAACCTTAAACCCCTATAAAATACGTTTTTGGTATCTAAAAATGACAGTTTCAGAGCTGGAAACTCCTGGAGTCTCACAATATTTGGTGTTTGCTCCAGGAAGCCCAACTTTCTCGAAGATACGTTTTAGCCAAAAACAAGTTATGATTTAGTCAAACACAAGCTCACCACAGGAGTGACCAGGTGAAATTTAATAGCCCGTGATTTACAGGAGGTATACTAGATGACATAATGGACCTTTCTGGCCTTAAATTGTATGAATTTATGAATCACATGAAAACCACCATTTGTTTTTATTAAAAGTATGTCTCTAGCCCTCATGCTGTAGAAAAAAAACTTCAAAATGTGGACCCTAAAGGCTCTAACTCTGTAAGTGGGTAGATACCCTAATAAGATATTTTTCCTCTCATTGGTCTAAATCTGTTCCTTAACTGTAAGTTGACTTTTTTTTTTAGAGAAAAGACATCAAAATACTTAAGTTCTTCCTGTGACAGTTGATTTCTCAAAGCTCTACCTCATTCACAAGATGCAGGAACCACTCTGTGAAATTCTATGGCCTGCCGGGCAGCCCCCTCCATTCTTTCCCCCACCCCCCGTGCGTTATTTTGGAAGTCAGACTGGATGGTTATAAGCGTCTCTTCTGTCCTTAAAATCTATTCATCACGCTTTATGCATAACTTGAGTTCTGTCTTAAGGAAGATTTGGAGTTTGTTAGTGGTCTCACAAAATCAGAGACTATATTGAAAATAAAAAAAGAAATGAAAAATTCGCTAGCCCATCAAAAAAGAGAAACACAGCTCCACCAGGGTAACCCACCCAGGCAAAAGCCAGAGGAAAAAGCACCTTGTGCTATATGACAACAAATTTCAGCTTTGTCAAATAGCAACAGGGAATGAATTCCTGAGAATGCCCTCATTTAGGGTCCAGGGAAATGTTCAGATTTAGGGGGAAAGACCTCAGTACATAGAAGCTATTAGAATAGTGGGTTGGCAGAGGGTGCTCTGGTAGGTACCATATATAGATCTTAAACAAAGCAGAATGAATCCAACCTTGAATTGCACGCACAAGCAAATTATCAATCTGTACAGACACTTGTGAGAACACCTAGCTCTAACTGTGTATATATCATTCTGTGTATCACTTGCTATTGTGCTGTCTAAGGACCTGATCCAAAATTCACTGAAGTCAAAAGGAATCTGTTTACTTAATGAGATTTGGATCAGACCCTGAAACCGCTGTGTGCCTCAGTTACCCATATGTACATTCAGAATAATGAACTCAATTCTGCCGTTTTACTCACTTGAATAGCCCCATTGATTTCAGTCACAGGATTACTGGCTTTTACAATGCAAACAAGATTTATCCAGACAACGTGTACCACAGGGATGTTGTGAGGATTGCTTAATATTTGTAAAGCACTTTCAGATCCTCAGATGAAAGGAATGGTACCATATAAATGCCAAGCATTATTTAGTCCAGCAGAGGAAAAAGAGAGAAATAAACCCCTAACATATCAGCTTCTTCTGGGAAGTAAAGGCCCAGAGGGAGCTGAAATGTCAAGGATTTTTTTCCTCTGTCCCTTTTTTCTTCTAGACTAAATGGTGTGAATGCCACTGCAGTCTTAGTAAATACATCTCCTGTGCTAAAGCAGGCTACCTCTGAGAATCTTTTAATTCTTTTTGACAGGTGGGGAGATGCCCACATATTATAATATGATTCCCCTGGAAACACTGTTTATAATGAAACACTGTTGGGCAGGGGGTGTGACTAAGCAACACTACAGACACCTGCTTGGACTTATCTGGCAAAATGAAAATAAATACATTCTCAGGCTCTCATTTCATGGGGCCAGGTTGTGATATGTGGATGGAGGGGTTTTCCACAGATGCTTCAAAAGGAGGCTTGTGTGCTCCAACAACATTGTCCTCTCCAGTCCTAGGCCCTGTGAAGAGCTTTCTACACAGCCTGGGTCCAAGCTGGGCATACAAGGAAAGGAGTAGAGATGGGGCAGGAGGGGATGGGGCTGGCTCAGATGGGTGCACGTGTTCTTCCCTTGCAGCCAGTGAACGTCTCCTGAAAAGTGAAAGCAGTCCTAGGCTGTATCCCTTTGTGTGGATCCTCCTTCCTTCCTTTCCTTTCTCCTTCCCAAGGAGACACCAGAGTGCGGTGCCACTGAAACTATGTTGCCAAGATGCTGCTGGGAATGAGGTGCTGGATGCCAAAGTCACTTCAGGGGCTCTGTATGGGTGGCCCTCACCTCCCACAGATCCCCTGTCAGATTTAGCAATGCTGTTTTCCTTGGGAAAGGGACAGACGGTGGCCCACTCAAAGGAATGATGCAGGGGAATATCCCTATGGATCTGCTTCCCTCACAAAAATTCCGTTCCCAGGGACATAGTGGGAGAACCAGAAAGTGCTTTGGCCATGTCGGTGACACGCTACTTGCTAAGACTCACTGTATGTCCTATGTAGTAAGTATACCTGAACCATCTACCTCCCAACTCCTCCCCATCACAAATGTGCTATGCAAATTACGGAGACCTACATAGCTTACATCTCATACACTCCCGTAGAATCTAAGGCTGGCCATGCCTATGATAAACTATAAAATATGTTTGCCACTGAAGAATTCCTGACTGTATCGGTGAGAGATGACCTATACTAAGAGGAATAAATTATACTGTTCAAAGTGCATCAGACTTCCCTTCAGGTTACCAAGGTCTAGAAACAGTGACAATCTCTACCTTTAAACACTCAGTAACACTCTCATTGTGCTCTCTAATAGAGCAAAGCCATTAAGTTGTCCCCATTGTAATTTAGATCAGAGAAGAGACTTGCACAGATTTTTTCAGGTTAAAATAACCAGTATATAGAAAGTAGGCAAAATTATTCCACTGTAGCTACGTACTTAATTATATGGAATACTGCATAAATTGTCAAGTGCAAAGAATTATTCTGATAAATTAAAATACTAATTAAATAGGCTATTGCAGAATTTTGAGAACATTATAGGGTTCCGCTTCTTCAGGTAATTTGCATATCCTTCATCTAGTGAATTTAATTTTAAAGGACTTCTTTTTTGTGTTTGGAAACCCTTTTTGTCTCAGTAGAAGATTAAAAAAGGGATTTATAGCTTGCTCACTGACTTTTTTTATAGCAGTTTCCACTCGTACCTTTCTATTGATGAGTGTGTCACACCTCTGTTACAATTTTAGGAATTTTAAAAATTGGCCATAAAAATAACATCATTAGAATGTGAAATATAGGGCGTTGGCTGTAGCTATTTCTTTCCTTTTTAAAAAAGAAAATTACAAAAATAAATATCTACCAATACGTATATAACATGGAAATAAAAGAAAAGTTAGATTGTGCTGATTTTAGATGTCATTTAATGCTTCTAAAATGTCAAGTGTCAGATTTTCAAAGGATTCTCAATGTGCTTTGAAATATCTGGGCTCAGTTTTCCATCCCTGTTTTCAGATGCCCTGTCCTCTGTGTTTAAAAATTTTGGTTAAACATTTACACATCTAAGGGCCAACATTTTCAAACTTGCATACCTAAAATTAGGTACCAAAATACATATTTTGGCATTTAAATAAGTGGTCGGATTTCTTCAGTGGGGCGGCAAGCTCAGCAGCTGCCACTGACTTCAGTGGAATTTGTCAACAGCTCTGAAAATCAAGTCACTTTTATTTAGGTGCCTAAATATGGCACCAAACTTTAGGTGTTTATATCTGAAAACGTTGGCCTGAATTTTTAAAAATATTGAGGAATATAAATAATAAAACAAGAACAACTTTGCAAATATTGTAATATGCTTAGAACCTACACAATACTTTTCATATTAAAAATGTTTTAATAAACACCAACTATAATTGAGCATTACCTTTTTACGTGTGTGTGTGTGTGTGTATGTGTGTGTAAAAGGTAAATTCACTATTTTCTTAGGTTAATTGTAGTGTGAATTCTCATAAACCCAAGGTTTTGGTCATTCAAAAGCTCTTCTGAATTCAGATTGCTTTAAAGGCTTGATTCTGAATTATTTGTGTACCCAAAATTCTGATGAACTTTCATGGGTGCATAAAGGCTGCAGGATGAGGATTTAGGTATCTTTCTATCTGATGGCATGGACAAATGCAGTTTACATTCACAACTCCAAGGGATTTTTTGCGGGGGAGGGGGCATTTGGTTGCTAAACTCCTAAGAAATAGATAATCGTGTGTCTAAAAATTTAGGCATGGGAAAATTAAACTTAAAGAGCACCTTGATTTTTAGCCATTGGAAAACCCATTGTTGATGTGGGTTCATGCATACTGAGCATATAATACCTAGTTTCCAAACTTTGCACTAGCTTCCTGTTCACTTCTAGGTTCAAATCAAGATGTTATAGATAATCTATAACACACTAGATAGCCTGGGGCCCCTCTGTTTCCAAGACTACCTCTCCTTTTGTGCCCCACTGTAGGATTTGAAGTCAGCTGGATTGAAGTCACTCCTATAAGTGTCGAGAACTGAACATCAGGAGGTTCTGCTGAGGGCCCTCTCCTGCATTCTGTCAAAGCCTGAGTTTGGCAACTTTCAAGATGAGATTTAATCAGGACTTTCAAGGGTTGCTAGTTTTCTAACTAAACAAAACTGAACACTCTTGCTCCGCCCCTTCTCTGAGGCCCCTCCCCCTCTCCCTCACTCTCCCTCAGCCTCACTCACTTGCTCATTTTCATCAGGCTGGAGAGAGTCCCTTTTTGACCAGGTGTTCCAGTTGAAAACTGGACACCTGGCAACTCTAGTAGGTTTCAGTTTTGGCAGGGGTTATTGAGTTGAATGGCGATAACATCAGAGCTATTCTTTGTGTTTTGGCCTATATCAACAGGCAGTTATGCTGTAAAGGTGTTTTTTAAGTATGCTTTATTTAAAGTAAAATAATTTCAGTGATAGTGAGGCTGTGGAAGAAGATAACAAAAATCACTAAATTACCTCCTGGCTGAATCCATTGTAATAAATACAGCAGGCCCAACATTTTCTTATTAAGTGTAGAGGCCATACAGAACCATGTGAGATTTTTTTGTTTTGTTTTGTTTTCACATGTACTGCATTTACTTGGTTTCTGCTATATTGTGTCGTCTTATTTATCATGTACAAACAGTAAACTACAAAGCATACTGCTAGACGTTATGTTTCTCCGACTCAGCCTGTGGAGTTTTCTGTTTTTATAAAGCTTCTTCTCAATTATTGTATTTGGCATAAAAATGCTTTGAATGCGCATGCTATAAATGAATGTGTAGGTGGGAGGCAGCATGGTGCAGGAGAACGAACACAAGGCTGGAAATTGAAGGTTGATTACAATGATTGATTAAGTGATTTATTTAGATTTATACAATAAACCGTAGGCACCCTTGAAATAACTCAAGGCTACAAGAAAATTAATACCCAAATGTAACTACTGTGTAGCAGTTCAGTTCAATATAACTGACTACCCACAAACCCAGCAAGTCAAAAACTCAAATTCCCGTCCCCCTCAAGCAGTTCCTCACCCTACATATATATTTGCAAAACTGCATTGCTAATGTGATGTTTCAAGTATGACTGCAAACACATGCTAGGTGACCACTTACCTGTCCATGTGCATATGGAAATACCTTAGTGGCAAGCATATCAATGTGCGCAGGCCTGCAGTTTGAAAATCAGGCTTAAAAAGTCTAAAATCCTAAATGTGGCTCAAGCACTGATCCTCTGCACAGCAGTGGGCAAGTCCCTGCCTGTCTCTGCCTCAAGTTTCCCTCTGGGGAAAGTAGAGATAACAATATTTGCTTAACTAACTCCCTCTGGCATGGTGAGGGTAAACATATTAATGTGGCTACAGCATTTTGAATACGTAAAGCATTAAACAGTAAACAGCAATATTTAATCTAATGTATTTAATTTTTTTGCATTTTAGGTCCCAGTCCGGCAAATAGTGTATTTAAGTGCTTTTCTAGATAGGGATTTTAACTGGGACCATCACCTTGGGAGGTACCCTATATAAAAAATAAAGCCAATAGTTATGTACATCCAAAAGATGGACCTAGATCTCCTCTCTATTTTAATCTATGAATAAAGTCCTGACCTTGTTGAAGTCAATGGCAAAACTCCCACTGATTTCAGTAGGATCAGGATTTCACCACATGTTCTTAACTGGAATTAGCTGAAGACTTAATTCTTCATTCCTTGGACACAAACAACGGCTACTGGAATCAATAGAAATGATGCATACACAGGAAACGAAGATGAGCTCTAAAGGCCTGATTCAAGGCCACTGAAATCAGCGGGAGTCTCATCTGACTTGCACTTTGGATCTGGCCCTGAACGAATAAAGTCACTAAACATTGCCCGTGAAAATAGTCTGCTGTAATGCCGTACTTTGTAACTACAGCACGTAAATGTTCTTTTCTGAAAGGGGTGACTGTTTTAGATACTCCCTTCATTATGTCTATCTGGGTTTACTATACTGAGACAGACTTATTTGATTTGCTTCAGTGACTTATTTGGTTTTGTCCTTGATTTTTTTTGTTTGTTTATTTTCAATGCCTGCTGTTTGGAAAGTGTTAAATGGGAAAATCTAAGTTAAATACTGGCTTAGTTCATTTAAAGGGGAGGTTCACAGATTGTGGGACAATTTAGTGAGTTACCTTATCTGCAAAGCAGGGGTAATTTGTTATAAAGTTATTCACACCTGTGCGATATAAATATTGTAGTAATAAAATATTGCTCACAATTACAGGGGTGTTTTGGGACCAGGAGAAGATTAGGGCCTTCTGATGTGACAGGAAAGGGAAGTCAAGAATTTATCATAAGGGAAGGGGCTGAACTAGGGGAAAAAGTCTGTCTTGGGCAAAGGGGCTAGAAGGAAGTGTGTTTAAAAAGACAAGATTGAATTCGCCTCATGTGACATCCTTGAATGTCTTTTTTGGAGTGGGTGGATTCCAAAGATTTGATTGGTCCAGGCTCAATTTAATTTAGTTCCATCCCCATTGTAGAGTTGAGTATGATTTATTTATATTGTGCCCTTCCATCACTCTGAAACTAAAGGAGGTGTAGTATATTGAAGTAAACACATCTGGTTTTGCTCTTTCTCTTTTAGATAATAATGAAAGATTAATGACACAAAGGCTCAATAATAGTGTTGCTATGAGTGAAACATATACCACAAATAAATAAGATAAACAGGAATTCTATTGAATTTGTTGGGAAGGGAGAAAAAAGCTTGATTATATAGTGAATGCTGCAGACTCATCAAAGTCCCAGCTTTTCCTTAACTCTCTGTATCTTAATTTTTCTAACAGATGTCAACAAATACAAGCTTGAAAAAGCTACTGGGCTGAAGATTCTGCAGACTGGCTTAGGGGAGGTAAGTGACTTGGGGGCATTTTTTACTCTAAAGAACATTTTAATTGTTCATTTATGAAATCCTAGAGCTCATGGATATATATGAACTACCAGTGCTAATAATGTTGAGGGCCTTTTTATGATACAGCTGCATCTGTCAAAGTACAATCTGCTGCATGCATAGTGCCATACCCCACGGAGAATAAAGCACCAAACTTATGTGTAAAGCTCAGCAGCCATTAAGAAATGCACTTCCTCGCTTTGTTGTATATGAGGTACAAAATCCCCAAAGATGATCAAGGCAATTCAAGTGTCTTATTATCCCCCCGGTTTCAGTGGAGTACAATCTCATCTAGATCAATTAAAATCTAAATTTTGGGTAAAGTGTCTTTAGATGGAAAGGTGAACCTATCTGTGAATGACTTGCTTCTTTTCAGTGCATTTTTTGATGTAATTTGAAATATAAATAAAATATTTCTGTTCCATTATGGTGATTTGAAGCAAAAACTCTATTAAGGATTTTATCATTTATTAATTAAGATGATGCTCTCCGCTAAGAATCTTGTATGAACTGCAGGTGAATAGTAATTTGGTGCTAATTTTATGTACATAAAGGGATTTATTTTTCTTTTATAATTCAGTAATTTTGCTAGTGGAAAATGTTCATAGGTCTGGACAGATGTTTGTTTCTTGTGTTTATATTAATCTTGGTGTTAAGAATAATTAACCACAAATTGGTAACATTGAAGTAGATTAACTATTTGAATCATTCTGAATTTCCGGTGTTTCTTCTTCTTTGACGGTTCATGACTAATGGCCCATTCTGCAAAGTTTAAGCACATGAGTAACTTTATGCACTTAAGTAAAGGCTTGGGCCCTAAAGTGCTGCCAGTTCTAAGAACTACTGAGTACCCACAGCTTCAGTTGGTTTATGGCTATAAAGATCTGATCCTGCAAACAGGCCAGATCTTTGGCTAGTGTAAGTCAGCATAGCTCCATTGGTGCTATGCTGAGGATCCTGATCCAGGTGTACATAACTCTACATGTTACTAGTCCCCTGACGTCACTGGGACTACTCGTGTTAGTAAAGTTATATCTGTACTTCAAGGGTTGGAGCCTCTGTGTATGATCCAAAGACCGTTGAAGTCAATGGAAAGACTCCCATTGACTTCAGTGGGTTTGCGATCAGGCTGTCAGTGTGGAGCTTTTTTGAGAGTCTGAATTTTATATTTATCTGCTATAATTTGGCAGTCAATTTAGTCAATTCCTATTTTCAGCATTATTTTCAGAATTTAGCACTTCACTTAAATAGTCAATATATGTTGTGCCAGAGAAGAGCTTCATAGAAAGTGAGCAATGTGCTAGAAGGTATCTGATTTGGAGCTAAATGGACAGAATGTGAAGGATAAATTAAAGGAATATCTGGTAGAAACTTTTCCCACAAAGAATAGGTTGGCATAACAGATATGATTGATTGATTGATGTTTCCTCAATGCCTTTTAAACTCTGATTTAGACGAATGAAACATTTGAAAGTTAACAGCATTCTGTAACATAATGCATTTTAGCGGCAATTAGCAGAAAGAAATAAACCCAAGTGAAGCATGAATCCAAGATTCAAATATATCCTAGGTTATTAGTAAGGTATAGTGACCAGCAGGAAAAATAACCAAGCTGTTTGGCACATTAAGATGACAGATGAAACTCTTGATTCTACTGCCTATATATTTTGTTAGATGTGAGCTCATAAAATGTCTCTCTCAGTTCTGTGCTTTCTCCCATCTATGTCTTATCAGTTATGATTATGTATATATAAAATAAATTTCTGCACAATCGCACCTACATGAAAAAGAACAGAGCTCTATGATTAAGCCTTTTATTTGTTGAATCAGGATCAAATTCAGTTTTGGCCAGGTTAAAACCAACTACACTAATCCAGTTTAATTGTTCAGTTTCAGGTAATCGTTGTGCTTACTATAGTTAAGCCAGATAAAAGGGACAGCTATAACCAAATTGAAAGATACTTTTGTTGGATCAGGAGTTCTTCTTAGGCAAATTGTGGATATAGTAGTTAGACGTTACGGTAACTGTAAATCATTTAGCCAAGATGTCCAAATCAGAAGGACTCAGAATAAACACCCTGATTTTTTAAATGAGAAATGACCTTTTTTGTCTTTCCATGAGTCAGATTCATGACACAAGTGCTTCCACCCCACCATCAACCTCAGCCTGGACCAATCTACACAGGAGGTCCTCTTTCTAGACACCACGGTGCAAATAACTGATGGTCACATTAACACCACCCTATATCGAAAACCTACCGACCGCTATGCCTACCTTCATGCCTCCAGTTTCCATCCT
>NC_133770.1:22517428-22534625 GCF_003597395.2 Chelonoidis abingdonii | reverse complement strand
GAAGTGGGTATTCACCCACGAAAGCTCATGATCCAAAACGTCTGTTAGTCTGTAAGGTGCCACAGGATTCTCTGCTGCCATTCATGACACAGTTAATGACTAGATCATTTCGTTTTCATTTGCAGAATTTTAGAACAGGGTGTATTGTCTTTATGTAACATCTTTCCTATTTCAAATAACCCAAAGATTTCAAGAGAAAAATGAGCCAGATACTCACAATAGGTACTGAGGTTATATAAACAAATACAGCTATTGTTCTATGCTCAGCAATATCTCATATGTTGCATTTTACATTGGAACCTGTTTTAGGTTTTGATCCTGCTCCCATTGAGATCAATAGGAGTTTTGCCACAATCAGAAATGAGTAGATACCAAGGACTAAATCAAGCCCTCCACGCACACCCCTGCACTGAAAGCAGTGTGAAGGCATCTCACCCCACTGCGGGTGGGGAGGAAGCAGAATGCCAGAGCTCTCAACTGGTCTGGGGAATTAAGCCATAACTTTATAAGGGATGCAACATACTTTCCCCTCTTAAGCTAGCTGTTCCAGTCGTGTCTCTACCTTCTTTTGGCAGCACCTTGGAAGCAGACTTGAGCACTGCTGAGTGCCAAGGCTGTAATTCTAGCATGTCCTTGTGGGAAACCATACAAAGGTTAGGAGGCACCATTGTCACGGGTAATACAGAAGGCCTGCTGGAATGTGCTTCTTGGGATCTACACAGTCAACTGCACTTGCTCTAATGGGCAAAATATAGTCCTGTTTCTTCCTTCCTGCCATGACCAAGCAAGCAGGACCCAGATAGAGTTTCAGACCAAATGTTACTTCAGTTTGATTTCCTTGGCCTCATATTAGTCTCTGGAGAAGGATACCATGAAAGGTGAAACTGCCAGGAAACAAGTTAAGGGCTTTCTGTTTGTCACATGACTCAGATGCTTGGGGTGGGGGGGATGTCAGTGTTCTATTTCTGAGGGCTGGTCTACACTACGGGGAAAATCGATTTTATATACACAACTTCAGCTAAGATTTTATATACGCAACTTCAGGAACTACGTAGCTGAAGTCGAATATCTAAAATCGATTTACTCACCCGTCCTCACCACGCGGGATCGATGTCCGCGGCTCGCCATGTCGATTCCGGAACTCCGTTGGGGTTGGTGGAGTTCCGGAATCGATATAAGCGTGCTCAGGGATCGATGTATCGCGTCTGCATGAGACGCGATATATCAATCCCCGAGCAATCGATTTTAACCCGCCGATACGGCGGGTAATTTAGACATGACCTGAGACTGAAAGAAGCAAGGGGAGAGGCCTCTGGTGATTGTAGCTTGTTGCTCAGGTGGAATAGCTTTGTTTTGTTTTCATGAGTTTTTGTCTTTGTATGATAATATTGTGCTCTGAGGCAAGATTCTTAACCAGACTTGGGTGTGGCACTGGTTCTCTCCTGGACTAGTGAAGGAGCCCACCAGATTACAGATATATTATTTTAGATTTTTCTCTACTAATTTTCTAATGTGGAAAGTTAATTGCATGTATAGGATCTGAATTATAGTGCTCTGTGATTCACTAATGTAATGTCAGACATTGAATTAAAATAGCTTTTTAAACCAAGTGGAAATATCTCAAAACAAAATATAAATGAAATGAGCATTCTGCTGTAGACTCTCATGTTCCAGAGCAGATCAGTGATATTTTGACATATTTCAGGGAAATCGCATTTTCAGATATTTTGATAGGTTTTGGAATTGTATTGAAATTAGTGTTATCACAATAAAACATAAAGATTAATATTTAAAAAATCATCATGGGGGATGGTGAAATAGGAAGCCACAGATGTATGGTAGGGGACTGTCTATAATGAAATAAATGCTTCTTGGGAAAGGCGTCACATTACCAAATTACTACCTTCCCTTTTGGAATAAAGCTATTAAATCTGAAGTGTTACAGATAACTTTGAAAACACATTCTCAAATGTAGCATAGATATATACTGGTTGTAATATTTCAGCACGTTGTCAGACAGTTTGGAAAAGGCAGTTGGGGGAAACCATCGGAGGAGATAGCAGAAATAATGTCACCCCCTTTGATTGAGCTGGCTTGCCTGCCATTTTTTAGGGCAGGGCTACAAAATAGGAGTTTGGTTGGACTCTCACTTGCTACTAGAAAATCAGCTAGCAACTATGGCTAGCTCAACTGTTTCTTTCTTTTCTCCATCCTCATGAAGATAGGAGGTTCTGTCAGAGGTGGGCATTGCAGCTGTCATTGGTGATTTTGTCACCTCCATATTAGACTACAGCCATGTGCTCTGCATGGACCTACAATGTAAATCTATCCAGAAATTGAAGCTGGTGCGGAATTTGACAACTGGTTTCTAATGAAGTACTTCTTGCCAGAGAATGTGATGCCAGCATTTTTCAAATTACCCTAATTAAGTGCCAGATAGAATGGAAAATGTGGTTTTTTAAAGCCCTAATTTGTAGGGCCTGAGTCCTACAGATATTACCTTTGTTCCTGAGCCATGCTACCACAGCCCTAATTGCATAAGAGAAAGGGGGCAGCTGGCAAAGCATTCTCCACCAGAGCGCCTCGGCTTTGGAACTTGTTCCTCCCATTTATCTGTCAAAGTGCTAATTTTTGGACCAGCAGGTACCATTTGTTTTTCCTAGTTGTGAGTGAATGGGGAGATTCTAATAGGGGCTCTTAAGTATGATTTTTGCTGCTGTGTAATTTCCTGTTGCTGTTGATATCTAGATTAACAATTAATGGATAGTTACTGGAGTGGACTGTATTATGCCTGCATACTTAGAAATTGCCAAGGAATGCCTGGAACAAGAAATAGGTACTTCTTTTTAATGGATGCTTGTGCGATTCTAAATACATTAATAAAATCAAAAAGAATTTAAAAGCATTAAATATTGATTAACAGATACAATAGCTAAATACTTCAAAACATTTTTACTTGCTCCACCTATCAACAATTACTTTATTTACAAGACTAAATAATATCAATTTCCAAGTTACTTTTACATTTTAAAATATCCCGTGTTAATTTTGAAGAGAATAATGTTAATTTTATGAACTCTCACTCACATTGAGAAGTATCTTACTGTGCATGTATTGTGGGAAGATGTGTATTGTAAAGTAGTACTAATAAGTAATGGTATCAGAATTTGGTCCTATAATTGCATATAGAATTAATTCTTAATTCAACTGTAAGGAATAAAATTAAACATAAAGTAAATTTTCCCACAGAGAACAGTGGAGCTATATAGTTCATTTGGTAAGTCTGTGTACTTTTTTTTTCAAATACATTGCTGATAATATTTACATGCCATATTAATGCTATAATTTAATTATTCATTATTGTACATAGCCCACTAGAGGGATGCTTTTAAAATAATTTTCATCCACAGTGTTAAAAAAGGCCAAAGAAAGATGCATTATGTGCAAAATAAAAATGATGTATTTACAGTGTAATCTTTGTAATATGCCCTGTGTAATAGCATATTATATATAAAATCATAATGATCAGTTGGGCTACTGGATGATCACTCCAGGAAGATCACTCAAGGAGCACTCAAGGAAGAAATGGCCATTGCAGAGAAGATAAATAATTTGCGTTGGTCTTCACTGCAGAGGAAGTGAGGGAAAGTCCCACACCTAAGCCATTCTATGTAGGTGACAGAGCTGAGGAACTGTCCCAGTTGAGGTGTCAGTAGAGGAGGTTTTGGAACAAATAGATAAACTAAAGAGTAATAAGTCACAGGACTTCAAATATGAAATTGTAGAACTACTAACTGTGGTGTGTAACCTATCGCTTAAATCAGCCTCTGTACGAGATGACTGGTGGATTGCTAATGTGATGCTGATTTTTATTAAAGGCTCCAGAAGCAATAATGGCAATTACAGGCCAATAAGCCTAACTTCAGTACCAGGCAAATTGGTTGAAACTGTAGTAAAGAACAGAATTATCAGACACATAGATGACCACGATATGTTGGGGAAGTGTGAGCCTGGCTTCTGTAAAGGGAAATCATGCCTCACCAATCTATTAGAATTCTTTGAGGAGGTCAACAAACATGTGGGCAAGAGTGATCCAGTGGATATAGTTTACCTGGACTTTCAAAAATCTTTTGTTGAGGTTCCTCACCAAAGGCTTTTAAGCAAAGTAGACAGTCATGACATAGGAGGGAAGGTTCTCTCACGGGTCAGTAACTGGTTAAAAGATAGGAAACAAAGGGTAGGAATAAATGGTAGGTTTTTACAGTGGAAAGGGGTAAACAGTGGGATCCCCCAAAGATCTATACTTGGTCCAATGCTGTTCAACATATGCATATGGTACAAAATTACTGAGGATAGTTAAGTCCAAAGCAAACTGTGAAGAATTACAAAGGGATCTAAAAAAAACTGTGTGACTGGGCAAGAAAATGTTGAAATTGATTAAATTCAGTGTTGGTAAGCACAAAGGAGTGCACATTGGAAAATGTAATCCCATCTATACATACAAAATGATGGAGCTAAATTAGCTGTTACCACTCAAGAAAGAGACCTTGGAATCATTGTAGAAAGTTCTCTGAAAACTTCCACTCAGTGTGCAGCAGCAGTTAAAAAAAGCTAACACGTTAGGAATCATTAGGAAGGGATAGATAATAAGACAGAAAAGATCATAATGCCTCTATATAAAACCATGTTATGCCCACACCTTGGTATGCCCACGCCTTGAGTACTCTGTGCAGTTCTGGTCACCCCATCTCAAAAAAGATATATTAGAACTGGAAAAGGTATAGAGAAGGGCAAGAAAAATGATGAAATGTATGGAAGAGCTTCATATGAGGAGAGATTAAAAAGACAGAGACTGTTCCTCTTAGAAAAGACATAACTAAGGGGGACTATAATAGAGCTCTATAAAATCATTAATGGTATGGAGACAGTGAATAGGGAAGTGTTATTTACTCTTCACATAGCACAAGAACCAGAGTCACCAAGGGAAATTAATAAGCAACAGGTTTAAAACAAACATAAGAAAATACTTCTTCACACAACACACAGTCAGCCTGTGGAAGTCATTGCCAAGGGATCTTGTTAAGGCCAAAAGTGTAACTCGGTTAAAAAAAGAATTAGATAAAAACAAAAGAATGGCCGTACTAGGTCAGACTAATGGTCCATCTAGCCCAGTATCTTGTCCTCCAACAGTGACCAATGCCAGATTCTTAAGAAGTAATGAACAGAACAGGGCAATTGTTGAGTGATCCGTCTATTGTTGTCCAGTCCCAGCGTCTGGCAACCAGAGGCTTAGGGACTCCCAGAGCATGGGGTTGCATCATTGACAATCTTAGCTAATAGCCGTTGATGGACCTATCCTCCATGAACTTATCAAATTCTCTTTTGGCCTTCACAGTATCCCCTGGCAATGAGTTCCACAGGTTGATTGTTCGTTGTTTAGCAGGCTTCCTGCATCTGTTGTGCTTAAAAAATATTGCTGTTAGCTTTTGTGTCTTTTGCTAGTTGCTTTTCAAATTCTTTTTTGGCTTGCCTAATTATACTTCTACACTTCTGTGTTCCTTTCTTTTTTCCTCAGTAGGATCACACTTCCAATTTTTAAAGGATGCCTTTTTTTTCCTCTAACCGCCTCTTTTACTCCGTTGTTTAACCATTGCAGCATTTTTTGTCCTCTTATTATCTTTTTTTAATTTGAGCCTCTATTATCATGTTTTTTAAAAGTTTCCATGCAGCTTGCAGGCATTTCACTCTTCTGACTGTTCCTTTTAATTTTAATGTAACTATCTTTCTCATTTTTGTATAGTTCCCCTTTGTGAAGATAAATGCTACTATGTTGGGCTTCTTCAGTATTTCCTCCCATACAAGGATGTTAAATTTAATTGAATTATGGTCACTATTACCAAGCAGTTCAGCTGTGTTCACTTCTTGGACCAGATCCTCTGTGCATCTTAGAACTAAATCAAGAATAGCCTCCCCACTGGTGGGTTCCCAGACTAGCCGCTCTAAGAAGCAGTCATTCATGGTATCTAGAAATGTTATCTCTGCATCCCATCCTGACGTGACGTGTCCAGTTAATATGGGAAAGGCTGAAATCCCCCATTATTACTGAGTTTTCTATTTTTATAGCCTCTCTAACCTGCCTGAGCATTTCCTAATCACTGACACCATTGTGGTCAGTGGTATATTTGTACTGCTATACTCTTAGTATTTAAGCATGGAATTTCTATCCATAGAGATTCTATGGCACTGTTTGATTCATTTCAGATTTTTACCGTATTTGACTCTATGCTTTCTTTTACATGTAGTGGTACTCAAGCACGAGTGTGACCTACTCTGTCATTCCTGTATGTTTTGTATTCTGGTATCAAGACAGTCAAGTTCACCCATCTTATTATTTAGACTTCTTGCATATGTGTACAAGCACTTATAGAATTTGTCAATATTTAGTTGACTGCCTGCATGTGATGTAATTGAATGGGACTCTTTCGTTTGCCTGCTTCTCCTCATTTCCTAACCTGTACTTAATTAACTTCTGTCCTCTCCTTTTTACTAGGATATAGAGAATCCCCATTAACAGATCCACCCCTAAGGGATGTCTCTGTCGAACCAGATACTCCTCTGCTACTCTAGCCTTTAGGTTAAAAACTTCTCTACGATCTTTTAAAATTTACATGTCAGCAATCTGACTCTGGTTTTGATTTAGGTGAAGCCCAGCCTTTCTGTGTAGGTTTCTCCTTTCCCCAGTTCCTAATAAACTTAAAACTGTCATCCCTATACCATCGTTTCATCCATGCATTAAGACTCTGCAGATCTGCCTGTCTAACTGGCCCTGCACATGGAACTGGAAGCATTTCAGAGAATCCTACCACAGAGGTCCTGAACTTTAATGTCTTACCTAGCAGCCTAAATTTGCCCTCCAGAACTTTCTCCTTCCTTTCCCTATTCATTGGTATCTATATGTATCACGACCACTGGCTCCTCCCCAGCACTGCACATAAATCTGTCTAGATGTCCCGATATATCCTCAACCTTTGCACCTGGCAGGCAATTTACCATGCGGTTCTCCCAGTCATCACAAACCCAACTCTCTATATGTCTAATAAGTGAATCCCCCATTACTACTACTGTTACTATTAAGTGAGTTCATGTAGGATATGTTCATCAGTGGCAGTTAGCCAAGATGGTCAGTGACGCAAGCCCATGCTTTGAGTGTCCCTAAACCTCTGACTGCCAGAAGCTGGAATTGAACAACAGGAGATGGATCATTTGATAAATTGCCCTCTGAAGCATCTGGCACTAGCTACTGTGAGAAGACAGGATACTGGGCTAGATGCACCTCTAGTCTGACCCTGTAAGGCCATCTTTATGTTCTTGTTTTATTGAGAATGATACCAGTCTTGCTACCACTTAGGCATGTGCGTAACTTTAATCACATAATTAAATGTCCTCACTTCCATCATATACTCACATACTTAAAGTTAAGCACGTGCCCAGGTGATAGTAAGGCTGTCTTTCACTTATCAAACAGATTCTGATTGTAAAAGTGCGAAGTTCTAATGTTTCTTCCTGGTATTTGACATGCACATTACATAGAAAGAAGTATTTTGACATGTGAATGATGGGTTGCAGCTTCAGCTTTGAAATTTGGTGTCTGTGGTAATTTCCTTTCTTATATTCTGATTGTGACATTCCTCTGTCCTCTTTTACACATTTTGTTAAAGAAAAAGAGATTATAATTATATACATATGAAATAATGAGCTTGATATTCAGAGGCAACTATCAGTTTATTCTGATGTGTGTTTTCCTACTGAAACTTTGTAAGAAGCATACGTAGTCAAATGTCATGTTGGTTTATTAATTCCTTTAGTAGTACTCTGATTTAAAGTAGCAGAAGTACCAAGTGATGTGGCAGTTGCTATGGTAACTACAGTTATTCAGGACTGTGTACAATGAAAGCGGTAAGGTCTGCCTTGTGGCTGTAGGAACGCATGCATCCTCTTATTGTTTTTTTTTTAACATTTTCAACTTTTTTTTAAGGTAACATATCTTAGTTTCAAGTCTGTGTCTTGTCTTTGAGCCATATCAAGCCATTGACTTTTAAGGAGATCTTCCAACTGAAATCCACCGAAAAGCTCCAGAGAAAAATGAGTTAGATACAAGCAATGAATCCATTGGCTACATAGGCAAGTGTGTCATTGAAATCAGTGGAAATCATTGTCATAATCTAGCCTTTCATGTGATAGCCTGCATTAGTCACATGCATAGTGGGGAGAGGCAGTATTTTTAAATAGGAATATAAGGCTGTCCATACCAGATGAAGTTATTAGTCCATGAAGTCTAGCATCCTTCCTCCAGCAGTGACCTGTTCCTGGAGAATCAGAGGAAAGCACCCATAATGCACCTAGTCAGATGATCAAACACCCATAATGCACCTAGTCAGATGATCAAACACCCATAATGCACTAGTCAGATGATCAAAGCTGTTCATGAAGACAAAATTCTTTCTGTTCTCTTCAGTGGCCACCTTATGCCTTGAAGCTTGAGATTTGGTTACCCCTAACTTAAGGCCCAGTGCTGCAAGGTGCTGGAGTGCCCTCAACTCCCACTAAATGAAAAGGAGTTGAGGGCTCTCTTCACCTTGCAGAATTTTAGATCCTTATCCTGAATAACTACAAATGTTGTTTCTAGTTATACAATTATTAAGCCTCACTTTTTAAAAACTAGCTAATGTTTTTTCTGATCTTTGTCGGTGGTATATTCTATAGACTGGGTCATTGAAGGGCTAAGCAGTTGACTCTTCTGAGAAAAAGAACAGTTCTGTCCTTTTCCTGAGGAAAAAATCATAGGGTTTTTATGGCTATCATCAGAGGCGTTACTTAATGGTCTATGTGTCAAACTTTAAACACTTATGTGTGTTACATTGGTGGAAATCCCATTGACGCCTGTTGAACTATTCCAGGCTTTCACCACTGTAGTTATAAAAATGTAGCTCCTACATTCCTTAGCACTAGAAGTTCAAATTCTAGCAGTCAACTTATTTTTTTCTGCATAGGTGCAAAGGAACTGGGAAGTTTACTCTGTTTAGTTATTTTCCAACAGGACTTAAAAGCCAAGGTCCTGTTTGCTTTACATGAAGATAGCCAACATTTCCTTTATCTTGCATAGAACTACTGTTTTGTACCAAGGGGCCGCAAGATTTCAGTGCTGCTGTATGTGTCCCGTTGTACTTCACTTTACCATCCTTTGGAATGAAAGGCTTTATATATTGTAGATCTAAGATGATATTTTAGTTGGAATATTTTCAACTACATTCCAAATTTAGAGATGAAACTTTCTATTTTATTCCAAAGGTAGAAGCTCTGTTTTGGAAGAGTTGTTATGTGTGGCTTTTTTGTTGTGGTTTGTTGGGGGGGGTTGTACTATCTTCTCATCTTTTCACTGGTAAAACTGTTTGAAGGAGTTTTGGCAACACAGATGTTTGATGTGTTTTGACGATAGCTTAGAGTTTAATCTTCTTTTTTGGCTAAAGTTACCGGGGGGGGAGGGGAGAAGGTAAAGTACAATCTCAAATTAAAGGATGTACCCACTTTCTTCCCCCAAAAAGCTTCTGTTAGAAAGCTATGCAGTTTTATAGATCATGAACTTTGGCCATGTACAGCATCACAAAGTAGGTTCTCTCCAGTACATGGATGTAACTGCTATTAGGATCACTAAGCAGTATGCACAGGTATCAGGGAGGTAACTGATCCCTTAAGGTTATATATTGCCCTTTATCTGCAGCAAAATTCCCATTATCAATATAGGATTGCATGTACTTATCAAGAACAGCATGGCTTAGGCTATAGAAGTATGATGCAGTGATGTACATGAAAACCATTCTTGGGAAAGCATGATAGTTTTAAAAACAAGAGTACACTGTTACACTATTACTTATGTACATGCCTCCAGCATCCATCCAGGACTTATCACACAATCCATTGTCTACAGCCAAGCCCTAAAATACAACCAAATTTGCTCCAATCCCTCACAGAGAGACAAACACCTAAAAGATCTTTATCAAGCATTCTTAAAACTATAATACCCACCTGGGGAATTGAGGAAACAGATTGACAGAGCGAGATGGGTACCCAGAAATCACCTACTACAGGACAGGCCCAACAAGGAAAATAACAGAACACCACGGCCATCACATACAGCCTCCAGCATAGAACCTCTCCAGCGCCTTATAAACAATCTACAACCTATCCTGAATGATCCCTCGCTCTCACAGACCTTGGGGAGACAGGCTGGTCCTCGCTTACAGACCAACCCCCAGACTGAACAGACAAATATCTACCAGCAGCCTACACACCACACTATTAGCAACACCAACCCAGGAACCAACTCCTTGTAGCAAACCTCACTTACCTAATCTGTCCCCATGATGTACTCTCGACACCATCAAGACCACAATTACATCGAACCACACCTCAAGGGCTCATTCACCTGCACATTTACAAATGTTATATATGCCATCAATGTGTCAGCAGTGCCCCTCTGCCAATCGTACATTGGCAAACCGACAGTCCCTACGTAAAGAATAAGATGGGCCAAAAATCGACATCAGGAAGTAGCGTACAACACCATTTCAGCGTGAACACTTCAATCCTGGCAATTCTTCTATAACAGATTTTAAACGTAACTATCTGACAAATAAAAACTTCATCAGAAAAGACTTCATAAGAAGAAACAGCAAACTAAAATATTTGCAATTTAAACACCATAATTTGGGCTTGAATAGGGAACGCGGGTTTGGCTTGGCCTCATTACACAAGCAGCTTTGCCTCTCCTGGAATTGACATCTCCTCATCTATTACTGGGAGTGGACTACATCCACTCTGATTGAATTGGCTCTATGAACACTGGTTCTCCGCTTGTGAGGTACTCCCTTCTCCTCATGTGTCATTATATAATGCCTGCATCTGTAACGTTCACTCCATGCATGTGAAGAAGGAAGGTTTTTTACCCATGAAAGCTTAAGCCCAAATATTATTCCAAAATGTGCTTGATCTGTCTGTCGATGGGAGCTGAGGGCACCATGTGCTTCAGGGCATGAGGACCTGTGACAAGAACATAGTGAAAGATTCCTTACCATTGAAAAGCGGCATAAATTCATGCACATGTGAAGATTCTTGACACTGATAATTATGCAGTTTTGTTACTTTTGTGGAGGCATATCTCTTTGTGAGCTGTTTAGCTACCTTGCTCTTTACCTTCTCAGCCCTAAAAAGGTAGAGTAATGAATTTATTTTATAAATGTCAGTGGTGTTTTTATGCTGCTGCTTTCAATTGATTGTTAAACTACTAATTTACAGATCTTCGCTAAGTGAATGCAAACAAATACTGGTCCTCAAAGCTTTACTAATATACAATGTTCAAATTTTAATTTCCAGTCCATCTTAGATTATGGTGATGAAAAACAATATTTAATCCCTCGTTAACACATGAATAAGCCGAAACTGTCATTTTCCACCGAACAATAACGGGATTATCTCAAGAACTGTCAGTTTATGTGAAAACATTATGTTGCCCAAGTTTTCATAAAAATTAGCGGTGGATAATATTCAAGATCAGAGCAATGGAAAGAGGAAAAGCTGCATTCATGGTAATAAATATTCATATTTGTCTGCTCAGGAGATGAAAATCTAATCAGGGGGCTATTGATGTGCTGGCTCTTTTTTAACCAGGATGTTTCATCTAAATTGGGTTTGATATGGAAATTAGTCTCACTCCAAGTCCTCCAGGCCATGAGCATGCTGGGATAACACTGGAGGTGTCCAGTGAATCAGATGTTGCTGCTGGTGTCTGCTGCTGCAGACAACAAATAAAATAAAATAAATAAAATAAAAATAACGTCTCAATGGTCAACCTTCCAGTAGCTTAGGGTGATTTCTTTTAAACACTTTAATTTTATCCCAGTTAAATCCTCAATACTGCAAGGTTAAAAATGTCTGTGTTTTTTGCTCTTGTTGACAATTACCATAAATCAGAAGACACTCTGCATGAAGTTTAATGAAATATGTATGATTTAAACATGGGAAGAAAACTGCAATATGTTGCTGTAGAAGTATGTGTATGTATATGTGTGTATGTGTGCAACCTGAAGTGGTGCCACTTTTTGCTTGGGTTTTATAGGCCTTGAATTGCACTGAATTAAGCAGCAAGTTAATTAGAAGCCATAATATATTTTTTTTACAATAAAAATATATTCAAATATTATATTAGAAAAATGCATCTTAGTTTATCCTAAATGTGTGGCGGGTATGTTTTAATATTTATTAAAATGTTCATTTAAAAGATATTCCTTAATAGTATATCACGTGTCTAGGTAGTTGCTGCCCTTTGTGCATGAAACACTCTTACAAATATCTGTTTCTCAGATCTCCTCTCTCACATAATTCAAATAATTTCCTAAAATACACTTCTCCAGTATTGCCTACAGTGAAATTTCTTTGCATTATAAATTTTAAAAAAGTAAAGCACAGCCAACATACAGACAAGACATACATACCTATGCTGAGAAACCATATAATTGTATATCTGTAATGCATGTCCTTCCTTGCGCTTCCTGGTTTATTTTATTGCCTCTTTTTTTTATCAAGTCCAACATTAAGTCCCCGATTCTGTGATTGACTGCATGCAGGTGTACCCTGGCCTGAAGATTGTTTGAAGCAGGGAGCTCTGTTTTCTCTGAATTGTCTAGCACACCTGTAGTGCTTTTAGATACTAAATAATAGTATCTAAGTACTACCATAGCACACATGAGTAATTGAGTGATTTCAATCCTTCTAGGACCCAAAAGAATGTAGATTGATTTATTTGATTCCTGAAGAAATCACCCTCAAAAATTACATAAATTTGGAGTAGTTTCAGGTGTTGTATCATGAGCATTCAACTACATTGCCATAGCAAGAAGGAGAGAAAAAGCTGGACTACAGATAAAAAGAGAATACTCTGAAAGAAAATATGTTGTTTCTTGTTGAGCTAGGGTGACAGGTACAAATGCTAGTGACAGTCTGAATAACTGCTTATTGAAATGTCTTCTTCCCATTGAGCTAGACCTACATCAGATAACAATATGGTAATATCCCTAGTATATTTTCAGTATTCCAGTTAATATGCAAGTAAGTCATTGATGGTTAAGTGTAAGCAGGATGCAAAATGTGGTGTGTGGGTATTGGCAGAGCTGCCATCTTCTATTATACAATCTGTGCTGGCTCCTTTGTCCAAAACGTTTTTCAGAGACTTTTTCTTTTTAATGAATTCCCTTGCCAGTTGTGCAGGAGGAAGAGGGGGGAGGAAGCAAGCATGTGGTATGTACAGCAGATGGATCAGCAGCAATAGCATACAGGTGTCTGGCACACAGGTGTTTTCATTTTCTATTTACCAGGTAGTCAACAGTAGCCAGATATTTTCTGGGGATTCCCTGTAATTATTGCTGAATGAAAGTGCTATCCATTCCTTTTGTTCCTACCACCTAGTACTAGCTATGTCTTTTTCCACTAGCATTACTGCACCTGCTAAGAGTAATCCATTTAAACTACAGGAATGCTTGGACAAGAATTGCCATTTGTTTTCACTCTACCTCCTCCTATTCTGTTTCTTTTATTCTTCTCTGGAACAGGTGAGTGGCAGATTATTTGGGCTGAGATTAGACAGGTACCACCTGCTGCAAATTCTTTAATTTTTGTTACCTTTACAAAGTTCTTGGTTTTGATTTTGGCTTTAATAACATTTTGTTGGAGGAGAAACAGAATTCTGATCATTTAACAAGTAACTATGCCCATGGTAGATAAATATCTAGAGCAGTGATTCTCAACGTGCAGACCATATAGATAGTATATATATTGTGTGGATGTGGCCCATGTAACACATAAAGAGATGCATATGTGGCCCATAATGGTAGTTGAGAATCACTGGTCTAGAGAGAAATAGCTTATTTTTATTACCGTAGTACCTAGGACCGTAGTCATGGACCAGGATCCCATTGTACTGGGTGCTGAACAAGGCCAGAACATGGACATTGTCCCTGCCCCAAAGAGCTTACTAAGTATAAAACAAGATGCAACAGATGGATACAGACAGACAGGGAATACAAGAAACAACGAGACATTGGTTAGCATGATAGGCTATGCTCTCAGTACAACAGCAGCCTAACCATTGTCCAGGTTTTTTGGTAGGCATCCTGGAAAAAAAGTTTTAAGGATGGTTTTGAAGGAAGATAATGAGGTCGTTTTGTAGCTGATTATGGGGAGCTTCTCCCAACCATGAGGGGCAGCATGAGGGAGAACACAAAATGCTTGCTTGAAAATGTAACAACTGGATGAACTTGCTGTGTTTGTTTCTAGTAAAATGCTGGATGAAGTTGCTCTGAGGAGGGCAATGGACTAGTTAGATAATAATGCTAGTTATGAAGTGCTAGTAGCTTATCTAGGATTTTACAATAGGGGATGCAGAGGGTGAGGCTAATGATGTAGTTTGCTTTGGAAAATATATTGGTATGCAAATTTGAATGCTGAAAGAAAACCATGCTGTTCTGAACCACAGAAGCTAGTTTTTCACTCAACTTTTTTCAAGCCAACTTCTGCAAACGCAATATTAAAAACAAACTGACAGGATTTCATTAAGTTTTCGGGTTTCAATATTTTCATCCTTAGGTCTCAAAGACTGAGACTTGATCCAAACCTTGGTGTTGCCTGTGACCTTGCTGGGGTGCTTTCTCGTGTACTAACTGGCTTGTTGTACTGTTTCCGGTTCTTCTGCTCTAAGTTCTCTACACCCTATCTGTGGGCAGCAACTAGAGTACAATCCCTTCCATCCAATTGCACGCCAGACTTTAGTGAATGTCATAGCTGGGCATGGAGCACTGCAGCTATAGCCCATCTGCTTAAGGGGTGATAGAAGTACCTGGTTGCCTGGAGTAAAAGCAATAGCAATGGTGGGATTATGTTCCTAATGATAAATGAGCTGAGAGACTATCTAGAGTCTGTGGGACCTAGAGCAGTAGTAGCTGTGGCTATTATCTTTCCTCATTTGAGCTTTTATCTTTTTCATTTTGTTTGAGCCTGAGCTTTGTGCCAGACTAATAGCCTGTATCAGCAGGCTGGGAAGTGAAACTTTCCCTGAGATTATGGAATGCACAGAAAGTGTGAAATCTTGATGTGACAGGGCTGAACAGGTTGGTGAGGAGACAGGGTGCCTTTGAAGTTAAACTGTATCTGTACCCAATATGTCTCAATAAAAATTACAAAAATCACCCGAAAGACAGTAGAACAACATTGTCTTTCTTCAGTTCTTTGCACAAAAAAGGCATATTTTGCCCCTTTGAATTACTGACATGTTATATTAATTTACTTCTGTGGCATATGAGCATTATGTTCCTGGATGGTTATTCTTGTAGGATTGTGATTCTAAATAGTTGTTGGGAGCACTTAGAGTTGTGGACAGGCGTTTCTCAAGAAACAAACAAAATACAGCAACTTGATACACTTCAGTGCAATGAATGGTAAACTGTGACTCACAGATGCAATTCCAAGGACTTGTGTAGGGAGAGCTGTCTGGGCATTAGGGCACAGAGTTTGGTCTGTATCTGTGGCCTTTGTGGATGTGGTGAGATTGCAGATCAGAGGATTCCTCTGTCATGAGAAGACATATTGTCTGTCCTTTTTCTCATCCTTGTCTATCTAGTCTATTTAACCTGTAAGCTCTTCAGAGCAGGGTCTGTCTCTTGTATATTCCTAACATAATATTATTATTTAGCATTTATATTGTCTTAGCACCTAAAAGACATAATCAGGCTGGATCTTCTTGTACTGGGTGCTGTGAAAATATATTGTCGCCCCTTGGCCTGAGCAGTTAGCCAATATTCGAAGCCTTGCGGGGTTGTTTCCATTAGTAGAGGAGAGTGATTATATGACTCAGGTATATTCTTTGGTGAACTCTCATTTATGCACAAAGAATGTCCACAAACTCCTGATTTCCTGAATGCAGCAGGAACAAACAACAGCTGGCAGTTTCCTCGCTCACAATTTCCAAACTTGTCTTTCCAGCCAATCCTCTGCCCAAAAGAAGCTCTCTTTTTTGTATGTTTTCTATAGCCATGGTCACACTGCTTCTCTTGCTTTCTCCTGGCTCTCTGGTCACTTTCTGCTTCTGACACACGCACACGCCTCCACCGATCAGTGCCAGAGCCCCTGCATTATGTTCCCTGTCTTGCTCAGACCTTTCTATGTGGTCCCATGCCTTACACAGTGGCTTCTGTTGTTTCAGCTGTCTTACTCCACAAAGAAGCTTAATTACTTCTTCCATTTAGTCTAAATGAAAGATGACTAGTACAGCCATCAACTTCAGCGAGCTTGGTGATTGCCCATAGATCAAAGACAGACTTGCTGGTAGCCACCAACACCTTCCAGCATAACAATATAATAAATAAGAATCTCTGTCCCAAATTGCTTATAGTCTAAAAGACAAGACTTAAAAAGTTGTGCCTTTAATTTCAGTTGAGGCCTCTGGAATATTCTTTAATACAAATAATAGATAATCAAGATGAGCTTCGGGATCTGTAATCTGGATATGATTTGTAGTCTGCACGGGCTTGCACCTCCAGAGGTGGGGACTACAAGCCACATTATAAAACTGTCTGTTTTATTTGCCCTTTAGCCTAAGCATTGAAGGTTTTATGGAGCTGTTCTAGATTAGTTTTATAGTTCATCCCAAAGGGGAAATCCCCAGCTCCCCTACCTTGTAGCCTCAAACTCTCAAATAGAAACTTTCCAAATACAAAACTAATAAAGATCTATTTCTTTTTCATCCTGTGTTGAAAAGTGACACAAGGGTGACTCTGCTGACAGCGCAGTTTACAGGGAAAGGGAAGGGTGCCTGCTATGACTAGAGAATGATTTCTTCTTTTCTCTTTCCATTTACTTTGTGTTAAAGATCTGTGACTTCCCAGTCAGTGCAGTTTGCAGCATGCCTTCATTTTCCAAATTAGAACAACAAAGAAAGCTGTTTTTCATATTCTTGTCTTAGGGCATATACTCAGTTTGCTGCATCTGTCATAAATAGATAGCTAAGGGTTAATGTTTCTTTTACCTGTAAAGGGTTAACAAAGGGAACCAAACACCTGACCAGAGGACCAATCAGGAAACCGGATTTTTCAAA